>NC_031778.1:24800265-24828709 GCF_001522545.3 Parus major | reverse complement strand
CGCGGGCCCGCTGCTGCGGCCCGCAGGAAGCCGCGGGGCGCTCGGAGCGGCGGCAGGGAGGAGAAGGAGGCCCGGCCGCGGGAAGAGGGCTGCGGATAGGGAGGAAGAGGAGGAGCCCCGCCGCCCCCCGCCCGCCGCAGGAAGCCGCCGGAGGATGTACGGTAGTGCCGGGGGCCCGGCCGGCACGCCGTGACAGCCCTCCCCAGCACCCCGCTCGCCTCGCCACGGCCGGCCGAACCCCTTCCTGCGGAGGAAACATGTCCAAGATGCCGGCCAAGAAGAAGAGCTGCTTCCAGATCACCAGCGTGACCACGGCGCAGGTGGCCAGCAGCATCACCGAGGACACCGAGAGCCTGGATGACCCGGATGAGTCCCGCACCGAGGACGTGTCTTCTGAAATCTTTGATGTTTCCCGAGCCACCGACTACGGCCCCGAGGACGTCTGCGAGCGGAGCTCTTCCGAAGAGACTCTCAACAACGTGGGCGAGGCCGAAACTCCCAGCAGCGTCTCTCCCAATCTCCTTTTGGACGGACAGCTGGCTGTGGCTGCTGCTGGGGTGGCTGCAGGCCCCAACGGGGGGGCTGTGCCCAAAAGTTCGGCTGTGCCCCTGCCAGCTGTTGCCCCGGGCACTGCTGTGGGGGGAAGCAGCAGTACTCAGGCTGCTCTGCCCTCCACAGGGCCTTCTGCACCCGCTGCCTCCGGGGCCATGTCTCAGACGGCGGCTGCTGCGTGCAGCTCACGCTTCAGGGTGATCAAGCTGGACCACGGTACTGGGGAGCCCTACAGGCGAGGCCGATGGACGTGTATGGAGTACTATGACCGGGACTCAGATGGTGGTGGTGTTCTGAGCAGGACTGGAGATTGCATTAGGCACAGCAGCACCTTCGAACAGGCTGCTCAAGAGAGGGACAGTGGCCTCGGTGCCACAGGAGGTTCTGTTGTGATCTCGGCTGTGCCAGCGTCAACCCATGGCCCTGATTCTATAGCTGACAGCTCCCTGGCTGCTGTGTCACAGCTGCTTCAGACAGAGAAAATGAACCAGTCCTCTCTACAGCAACCTAATTTTGTCATTGGGCAACAGCAGCAGCCGCAACAGCCCGTAGGTGGGGCCGTGCCTCAGAGTACTGCTCAGCCTGTGTTTTCTGGGGCTTCGGGAGCAAGTCAGCAAATGATAGTGCCGCAGCAGCCCCAGCCACAGGTAAATCCACAGGGTGTTTCACAGGCTGGACCCAACGGGAAAGGCATGGCACCTCCCAGTGTGACAGTAGGGCAGTCAAGCATTCCTGTGGCCCAGCAGCAGGTGCAGCAGGCAAACGTACCAGTGACTCAGCCTCAACAATTTGCTTATTCTCAGTCCCAGATTCCACCAGTGCATCTACTGCCGACGCAGCCTCCTGGGCAGGCTGAATACATGCAGCACATGACAATGATGCAGTCTCAAGGAGCTATTCAGCAGGCTACTACGAGCTCTGCTCCGAGTACTGTGGCCTCCAGCCTTCCTGTGGGGCAGGTGACGGGCCAGAACCCCTCACCTGTGGGAGCACCAGTGATGGGGGTGTCATCGCAGCCCAGCGAAGCAGTCGGACAGGGATCGGGGTTGATGCAGAGTGGCCAGGCACAAGCCAGTCAACCTGGCATCCCACAGCCAGGAGGTGTGGTGCAGCCAGGCCTTGGACATACGGGGGTTGTGCAACAGAAATCTGTGACTCAGCATCCAATGGGGGGAAGCAGTCAAGTGTCAGGAATGCCTGGTGCTCCCCATGCTGTGGTCCCTGGAGTTCAGAGCGTGCCTGCGGTTGTGCCCGGTACAAGCGTGCCTGGTGTGTCCACCACCGCTTCTGTTACTATGCCAAACGTCCCTGTTACGCTGGTCCAGTCCCAGCTGACGAGCCACCCTTCTGTCAGCAGAAGCACTGGTGTGGTCCAGTCCCAGCACGTCGGACACTCGATGATGCAAGGTGCACCCAACGCACCCGCCAGTCTGCCTCAGGCAAACCTCGGACAGTTTCAGACCCAGGCCCAGTCCTTAGCAGGCCAGATCGATGATACTAGAAGAAAATCGGAACCCCTACCTCAGCCACCACTTTCTCTTATAGCTGAAAATAAACCTCTTGTGAAGCCTCCCATTCCAGACACTCTAGCAAATCCTCTTCAGTTACCTGCAAGTACTCCAATGAACAGTCTTGCTAGCTCTGTTTTTGGCATATCCATTCCTGTTGATGGTGATGAAGACAGGTATGAATTATTTTATAATGCCATAAAAAAGAGGCGTATTTTTCGGGGGGAAAAATGTCAACTTTTAAGTTACTGCCAAGGTTTTTTTTGTAAATTAATATTTTCAGAAAGTCATGCTGAGGTTCGCCTGGACTATATTTTTATTTTAAGAATGCAAACCATAGCAAAGTGTTTAGGCCAGTAGTGAATTGTGCTTGTTTTCTGCAGGGTGTGAGTGCAACTACCTTTCTCACAAAATGGGGTACAAAGTATCCTGAAAGCTGTTCAATGCAAAAATATGACCTCTTCAAAATCAAGGGCTGAAAGCTGTCTTTCTGTAGCCAGTGGCTCAAGATGTGAGAAGGGCTGCTCTCTCCTTTTTCCGGAATGCATTATAAAACACTTCAGTGACAGCAGGGTTAAAATGACACTGTATTGTAGTGTTAAATCTGTGTGATGCTATCTCAGGGCTTTTAACAGAGTTTCTTGATTTCTATCCTGCTGTGGAGTTAACACTTTATAGTGTCAGTTAGTAAGGAGACACTTGCACTTGGATGTGGATTTATGTGCAAATCCATATGCGGGGAAAGCTCTGCAGAGAATGATCCTTTGTATTGAGAAAACAGACACGGTGGGAAGTGTCCTTCCCACCCTTACAGTGAGGTGTTTTTTTTTTAATTGCGAAGTAATTTGGAACTATGAGTTGTAACAGAGGGGTGTGGTGTGAGCAGACTCCTAAGAGGGCCTGAGAGAGGGTGTGTGGCTGCTGTTCCCATAGACACATCAGACTGCTCTGAAGGCCAAAACCATTTGATTGATTTCTTTGAGGGAAAGGAGACTCAAGCAGTGTTTAAGCACTGAATTTAAGTCCAAACATTTACTGTCAGGATTACTGCAGTTTGTAGGAAGGGAATGCATGTGTGTTATTTATTTTTAAAAACAGGCATTAGACCATTATGAGCAGGTCTTGTGGTGAATTTCTCTGCAAGTCTTCCTCACCTTGGGACAGCACCAGACATTAAGATAATGTAGTCAGTGTTGCTTTGAGGATGTTTTAGTGAAGCAGCTGTGTCTGTGGGGTTGGGGTGCAGTGGATGGAGAGAGCACCTCAAAGTGGATGTTTGGAGAGTTCAGACTGCAGGTTTAATGCTGGCCTGTGCTGACACTGTGTCTAAGAAAGTAACTGCTGTGCTTTTCTGCAAGGAGAAGCTGTTGTTTGGAAACCTGTGCTGGTTCTGATTAAATTGGTAAAGGACTGACAAGAAAAAGTTTAAAATTTACTTGCAGTTTGCCTACCTTAAGAGAATTGCTAACCTGGCTGACAAACTGCCTTGTGCAAATAAGGTTAGATTTCAAGCTGGTGGGTTCTCTTCATAGCTCAGTGTTTTTTGAGATGTTTTGTCTGGTAATCAGTCTGTTGATTCAGGAATCAGAAAGAAAGGAATGCATTTTGCATTTGTTTTCCATAGCTTCTAATACTTAATATAAATTGTGGTAATGAACATGAGTATCAGTGACAAGTGAATCACTTCTGTGTAAAGATAGAGAAAAACATCTAACTTTGTGTGGCACTCCAGTGAGTCACCTCTTGGTGCTCCTACCAGAACAGTGATTTTTAAAGCTAGTTTTCTAGTTTAGTCATTGAACTTGCCACCTTGCCACGGTGCTTTACATGGTGTTCATTTCTAAAGAGACTCTTTGACACTTTGCCAGGAGAACTGTGAGTAAGAAGAGGAAATGGGGTCTGGATGCAGCGTGCTCCTTTTGACAGGCCATGCTGTAGTGTTCAGTAGAGAGACGAATGTCTGGTTATCAGTGCAGGAGTGCCTGTGTGTCGTTCCTCAGTTCTGCACTGGGTGATAAAACTGAGCCGTGTGCTGGGCTGTCGGAAAGCCAGGAGCACATGTGTGCTGTGGGAGCCTTTCCCAGCTGGGAAGGTGTTCCTGGTAAGCTCTGAAAGCTCACCTTAAATGGACCTAGACCTCATATATAACATAGGATACAGAGACAGTCGATCAAAGTTTATTCTTTGCTCCCCTCAAGCAGTAGCGTGACTTCCACTGGCTTCAGAGAAAGGTGAGAATGAAAACCTAGCAGCTAGTTAAGGCTGTTTTACCACTTGGTTTTTATTTGCTTTACTCTCTGAGAAGGCTTTATTGTAAGACTGTCTCCTGCTTGTCTGCTGTTCTATTATTGCTCCTGCTTTTTTTCTCTTCCCAGCCATTTAAATTGTGTCACTACTCCCATGGGCTTTGCCCAGCTGCCTTATCTACTGGAATCAGTCGTGAAATAGTTAATGAAGACCTTCAAGTGTCATTAATAGGCTGGGGGTTGACACCGATAAAGCTATTAAGGCACAAAGGGAGCTGATAGGTCATGAGTCATGGTTTGTGCTGGCAGGTCCAGGAAGTTACTGCACAGCTCAGTTCAGAGAGGTTACTTGGTGGTCATAGAATCTATAAATCACTGGAAAGCATTTTTTTTTCTTTGTTTTTCTTACTATTAATGTGTAACATTCCCAGAAAGGGGGCTCAGTGCGTAGGCAGGTATCTACGTTTCTTCTGGCACCTTCAGTTATACTTCAATATTTGCACCTACTTGAAGCTTCACAGGCTTGTTTAGATCATTCTCCTGTAGTCATCTGCTAAAACAGTGACTCATCAAGGAGTAGTGTATAGTTCTCAATACCCTGGATTTATCTGGAAAGGCACTCACCATTCTGAAGAGGAACTGTTTGAAAGGTAAAATAGTAAAGATGGAAATTCTTTGAAGGCAGCATGTCACCAGTACAATAAACATGATGTAAAAAGTTGGTCAGTTAGTGTGTTTCTGAAAAAAGATTTTTTTTGTATTTTTCTCCTATCTTTGTTTTAAATCAAACAACATCTAAGGTTATTAGGAGTGGAGGTGATCTAGCCTGATATATAAAGATAACTATGTTTATAGATTGCTTTCTTCCAAGCCATTGCCCAAAGACTTTTAATTTTGTGTTCCCATAGACACTTTTAAGAGTAGTCTAAAAAAAATGTGATTTCTTGCATTGACCTGATGAATAGTGAAAAATCAATTAACTGGAAAGTCTTGTCTTGGGGGAAGAACAGGTGGATAAGTAGTCCAAAAGAATGAAAAAAAAACAAAACCCTGTGGTGTGTCATGCCTTCCTTAAGAAGCAAAGCCAGGATTTCAGTTGATGTGTCCAAATTGCTAAGCTCTTAAAAGGGAAAAATTGTTGTGTGAAATTATGAAATATTTACAACATAACACAGTATTATTTTCTTTTCACCTTTAAATGTGGCTGCAAATAAAATAAACTGCAGCAGTATTGAAGGATGGAGGAACTAGTACTGGTACTAGCAGATGTGGGTATTGCTGACTCAAAGAGGGAGCATGAAAAATGCTAATTGTGTAAAAACACAACTAGAACTTGGTCTCAGAATTGCTCTGACTCTTCTTTTTTTGTTCAGCACTAGTACTAATTATTTTGGAGGGAGGGCAGTTAGAGCACCTGAGAGGATTTTGATGTTGGTCTGTGCCATGTTCTCCTCTTACCCTTATGCCCATGTATACACAAATTTGTAATTGACAAGTAGAATATTTCATCTGGCTAAATAACTTTATTTTGGCTCTTGGGGGGAAAAGAAATATGTTGCTTCTGTTATAAGAATGTTACTGAGAAAGCTTGTTCAAACCTCCTACGTGTTTGGCAGGCTTCTGGGGCAAAATATTACTAGGGCTGTTGGAAAAGGAGCAGAGTATAGATCATTTTCCAGAGATAACTGACCGGCTTGAACTGTTCCGGCTGTATTCCAGGAACACTGATGAATGGCTGCAATTGTGAACTGGCAGCTATGGCAGCTGAGCTGTTGAGAGCCCAACAGTGCAGGGCTCTCTGCAGCGTGTGTCTGAGCTCAGCTAAATCACCTATTTGTGTGGAGCACTAACTGCTGGGAGAACTGTGCTCTTGAGACCATGTTCATCATTTAAGGACAAAACTGGGCATGGGATCACTTAAGTATTGCCCTAGATGCATATTTTATTGTGCTCCTAAAGAAAAAAGTAAGTATTCTGCAAATACATACCAGAAAATACGTGATACTTGAATTGCATTAGTACTTAGTGTTATTCCTTTCTTCACCTTGCTCATAAACTTTGTGGAGGTTTGATCTCTCCTACAGCTACTGACTTGTCAGCTCTCCTCCTGATGCCTGTGTTTGTCAATATGTGTGGAAGCAGGTGAGAATGCAACCTGGGCAGACACTCCAGAGCCTGGAGAGCCTTCAGTCTGATGGACAGTTCAAAAACTAAGCTGGGACTTCTGGGGTCACCTCTGCAGCTCATGGCAGCAAACGATGGTTAATGCAGAGAAACTCCAGTTGTGTTCAGTGCTTGCTGTACTTTCTGTAACAAAAATTACCAAAGGTAACTGCAGCACTGCATGAGTTTCTGGGTGGTGGAAAGCCTGTTGTGCTGTGCAGTCAGTTTTGGAGTGGTGCAAGATAGCTAAACAGAGCTGTGTTTGCTTGTTTGACAGTATGGGTTCCTAGTTTAAACATTCAAATGACTTTGTTAAGTCAGTGCATTCTTAAAATTAATGAGGTACAAGTGTTTCAGGTGAGTGAGTTATTAAAAGGAGGCAATGGGGTAAATATTTGAAAGAAATTTACAGTGATACTGTTCAGTTTGTTTTAAAGACTGTAGTGACCAGCTCTGACGGGAGAGGTTCCCTGTGCCTCAGACTCCCGAGTGTTCTGCTCAGCTGCTGGGGGTTTGTTTTTCCCTTGTCTCCTGTAGAAGAGTGCAAATGTTCCATAGCTGATTTCTGAATGCTGTCTGTATGGCAGAAATAACAGCATATGTTTTATGGAAGCTATTTTAAACTTCTTGTTAAAAGCTGGGTAATTTGGATGTTTCGAGAAGGCAGGACTACTTAACTGCTCTCAGACTCCAGAAGGGCTGAAAGTTCTCTGAGGCTGCATTTTTACAGGAGGTGCTGATAATTTTTATGACTTCAGGTGACAATATAGTAAAGAGGAGTTGCTCCCTGTTACTGTACTGGATATTTGATTACCAGCCTGTTGTATGTTGAAGCTGTATATTAATTTTCCTGTTTTAAAGCTGGCAATTAGCAGTTTCTGGTGCTCAGGAGAAGTGCAAACTTGTTTGTGCTTTATGGGTCAGCAGTGATTCCTTAAGAAACGTCTGTGAGACTCCTCCTGCTAAAGTATATCTGGATGGTTCTGTTCAGTAAATCTAGATTGTCAGGCACAGGTGTCTGCTTTTATTCCTCTATTTGACAAAGTATAAAGATAGAAGTATTTATAGTAACAGCTAAAGCCACTGTCTCCTGCGAAGATTCTCCAGACGTAAGAGGTCACTTGAAGTGCAGAGTAAGGTTGTAGTTTCATTCCTCTTGAAAATTATTCTATCTTTAAACTTCACACTTCATAAATGCAAATGTGTATTAAATGTCAGGAAGTCTTTGCCTTATGGGATAATCTATTTTTACTCAGGGCAGGTGAATTACTTGGCCACAAGAAGGACAGCTGGATACTTGTCTTAATTTTCTTTGTCAAGCAGAGCAAAATTAGTCCAAGGGTGCATATAACTGTTCTCCCTTGGAAACTATGAAGGATGCATTTGGATTGTGACAGCTTGCCTTGAGTGTTTTTGTCAGTGCAGAGAGAAGGTAGAAATATTAATTAGTTAGTGCCCTGGAGAGGTATGAGCTGTGTTGCACTGACAGCTGGCAGGTTTGTCTGGTACACATTAAAGGTTACAAGCTGGAATGGCAATCTGGGCACAGCCCTGCAGGTGTGGCCTCAGCAGTGCTGAGGGGAGGGATCCCCTCCCTCCACCTGCTGAACTTTGCCTTGTGCAGCCCAGGATAGCATTCACCCCTCTGCAGCGAGGGCAGAGTCCTGACCCGTTTGTCTGGATGGGATGAGTGTGGCAGGTGTGTGAGCTTGCAGGGGAGAAGAGTAGATTGGATAGGAGATGAGATACTGCTTTCAGTGAATGATCTGAGGCTTTTGCATCCATCTCAAGTAGATTTAATATCCAGTGGAGGAAGGGGTGGTCAGAAATGACGGTTAAAAAGCCCTGCTTGCTTCTCCATCAAGTTACTTTGGCTATTTTTGTGGGGGTGTAGATGAGAACTCCTGGGAATGCCTCCTATGTAGAGCATAGCACCCATCTTTGGTGGGTGCAAGGCCTGTAAATACCTTGACCAGCCCTACAAATGCATTCTTAAAAACACTTTTTCTGTGAACCAGGTGGTGAGCACTCACTGACAGCACAGGCTGGCCTGAAACTTGAGTGGTAGAGGCTTTGTAAATGGTATGGGAAGGCAGACAGATTTATAATACACTGTGTAAATAACCATGCCATACATGGCTTAGGATCCAATATCTTTCTTTAAAGCTAAGTGTGTAATTTGAAACATTTGCTCATAGATGCATGCCTGACCATTATCACATGAGTAGGACAGGTGGGATTTGTCTGAGTCTGCTTGAAGCTGTTTTATCCACTCATTTTTTTTCCCCCACAGATACTGAAATATTTTGTTGTCAAAAAAAGAGGAGCCAGTTGTATTTATAGATGACTGAAATAGCTGAAAGTGTTGTCACTTCAGCTTAATGGGAGAAAAAAAAATAAATCTCATTTTAGTGCAGTTTTATTTGAGGATGAGTATTCAATTTATAGAGACCCTGGCGCTGTTCCACTGTGCCAGGCCATTTTCACCAGAAATCACAGGCAGCTTTCCCTTCATCACTGTTTATGAGAAAATCGGGTTTTGTGGGCATCACAGGCAGCAGGAGCCTGATCATCTTCAATAACATGTTCATACATACAAATATATACCTTTTCTTTACCAGCCATGTTGTATAAAAGTCAACACTTCTGAGGGATTTTACAGATTTTTGGATCTATAATGCAATACTTTAAAATGTGGATCTTTTTATTTCAGAAATGCTGAATTTATTATTTTGCTTCCTCCTTCATACCAACGTATCAGGGTCTGCTGGGTAGGAGCACTCAGAGCTTGCTCTTGCACAGGATCATTTGCAGGAGAGTGTCATGGCATAGTGATATTCTTTGGCAGGTATCAGTAGATGCTGAAGGGCTCCATCCCATGTGAAGTAGAGTTCAAGGTGTCTGTTGAGACCATGGGTGTTATATTCAACAACGCTTTGCTTTTGGCTTTGTTTGGGTTTTTTTAACTTGTCTCATTCATGTCTCAGTTCATTCAAATGTGGATAATATTGCAGAGTTTTTCTATGTCTTTTGTTGATAGAATTAAGAATCCCTAGATCAGGCAGACTTTCTGCATTGATATTATCAGCTTGTAGTTAAAGTTTCTCTCTGAAAATGTGATCTGCTGTAGATCTATTTTGCCTGGAAGCCAAGCTGTGGATCATGTCAGCTACTTTGTTCTGTACACTCCCTGCAAGAATTGAAGGTTGACTGTATCCAGCGAGAGGACAAATCATTGGTACAAGAAACCTTATCCTTGGTACACGTTTTGGTTTAAGAACAGAAGCTCTTAGATTAGTCCTTGCACAGTTTGTAAGATGATGTAATTGAAGTTCAGCCTGACTGACAGCCCTGGCAGCCTTCACAGAAGAGCCGTGCTTCATTAGCAGGTGGTGTGTTAATTAATGCATCTGTGGCTGTGCTGTCTGGGACAGGAGGAGCATGAGAGCATTGGGTGCCTGGCTGGGACAGAAGAGCGCCGGGCCTGGCTTCAGAAAGTGGAAGACAGCCTGTTGAGCATGGAAAGGCTCATCACTAGATCTTGGAAGCCATAAAGCTGTTATGATTACAGTTGTGTGCAGTGTTCCTGAGGCTTGGGGACCAATCTGTGGGACCCAAGAGAACTGGATTCCAGAGTTTTGAGCTGCAGCTAGGAAAAAGAAGATACTTAGAAGATTGTTATATTCTTACTATGATTAGTATTAAATAGTCATACTGGAATTCACTATTTGAACCCTTCAGCAAAGCTCCTTCAGAAATAGTATATGGTTATTACCCAGTACAGGTAATAATGAAACATTTTTAATATTTCTTTAATTATTTATTAAAATAATGTAATTATGTAAAACAAGTAATAGCATTGGTAGAGGTTGAAAAATATTACTCTTGTTTTTAAATAATCAAGCCCACCTAGAGCAGGGGAAGGCTGGTGCCAGTATTTCAACAGAGCAGGCAAGTGATCAGCGAAACACCACTGCCAGACTTCATGCTCTGTGTATTTGAGACAGTTGTCTGTGTTTCCTTCTCCTTAGAGACTTCTAGTTGCTGCAGGAAATTAGTTGCCAAAATCTTCTTTTGAGAGTGAGGTGAAGAAGTGTGGGCTACTGCTTTTGGTTTTTCCAGTGAAGATCAGTTCCCTGCAGAGTGCTTTCTCTATACTATTACAATATTTTTGTTTGGTAGTAGCCTGTGAAACCCCTTTAAATCCATTATGGTGTTTGAGATTCACTGTCTCAAAAACTGTCATGTGGGTTGGTCTTTGAGCCAGCATTTCCTCTTATCTGTAGCTAGAATGCACCTAAAACCGAGTGTTAAATCTTTGAATTCTTGCTGGTCTTTTAGGGGATGTATAGCAACTACAGTGACTTTAAGGGACTGTGTGAACAGAGCATGCAATTAAACACATCACTTCAGAACTTGAAATGTTATTTTCCTTAATTTTGCATTGACTCTCCCACATTTGGTCCCTGTCAGTTTTCTTCTGCAAAGCTTTGTGTTCCAATTACTGTTCTGTAAATTGAGTCTTATGAAAGAAAGCTGATTCAAAGCTGCAGATCCTTTAAATAGAAGGTGCTAAAAATAAAGTGAAACATCTTTTTAAAAGAGAAGGATGGAGAAGGAATTCTGTTACTAGTGTAAACATCATCTCAAAATGCCATAAACTCTGCTGCAAGTTCCCTGATAAACTGTGATCAAGTGACCATCAAATCCCTCATCCAGATCCCAGATGACCCCTGCCAAGTGCTGTAATTTTGAGACCAGCTGTAATCAGTCCCTATTGCAGGTCACAGAAAGTAGCCCAGTAAATAGCCTTTTTGGGGGAGCACTGAGACACAGAACTGAAAACTACCTTGGATTTGAAATACTTCTGGCTAAACGTACATCCAGTCTTTTATAAGCTTCAGACACTAAGGAGGGATTCATTTGTTGTCCTTTAGTGCACAAACACATCTGTGTATGGTGACAGTTCTCTTGAGCTCAGACTGCACACTTACTATTGGGTCTCTTACCTGTTCAGTAGTAATTCTGATGTTAAAAAAAGGCTGAATGTGTTTGTTTGCTGATTCCCTCTTCAAGCCATCTTTGAATCAATTCTTTCTCCAAGTGCTTGATTCAGTTCTGGCTCTGTAGCAGTAACGCAGATGCACAAAGTTCCACTAGTGTGCTTCCTGTGGTAAGTGTGACTGAAGAGCACTTTTTTTGGGCAAAATGCCCAGCTCCTGTATCTCTGTGCACAGGATGGGAATTGGAAGATGGCTATTGACTCCCCCATCCTATTGGAGTGTTACTGCACGATTGACCTTACTCCTAGGATCTGGGTTATGAGGACAGGTAGGTGTATATCCTTCTGGAGAGCTGGTATCCAAACCTGGCCATGAAATTGAAGCTAAGGGCTCAGGCTGAATAAAGTAAGATTTCAGTTATTCTCTGTATGTCCTGTGTAGAGGCTTGACACCCTTGCAAGGCTTTAATTTTTTAAATTCTGTTTAGATTCTTTTCTGTGGAATTGCAGTCAGCTACTCATGTTTTGTACTTGTGCAGCTGGTTCTTGCTACCAGAGCTTACTGCTTCCCCCTTATCCTTATTGAATTGCACCCTTTTTATTTCAGACAATTGCTCCAGTTGGGCAAGATCTTCCTGAATTCTATTCCTGTCCAGAGTGCTTGCAGATCATCTGCAGGTATTGAGAGATAGTCTACTCCACTGCCCAAGCAATGGATTAAAGTGTCCCATAACACATTTGGAGGAGACCCTGGGAGAGCCCTGATGAATGAAAGGAAATTCATTCCTCTGAACCCACCCCAACTCCCACTGAACTCTCAGAGAGCCACGTGCACAGAGTAGTTGCCAATGGTGGCCTCGCTTTGTACGAGCTGAGCTCTTACCAACAAAAATGTCATGCAAGGTGGCTTTAAAAGCTCAACTCATTTTATGATGTGGTCACATCTCCTGTGGCTTTCTGTATGAGACCTGTCAATTCTCAGTTCTCAGAAGGAATTTTGGCTGAAGTGAGCTTCTCTAAAGGTCACCCATGTATGCTTGTTGGCGTAATAAATATGTGCTTCCATTCTTTGGTTTTCCTTAGAGGTATTGAGCATGGATTGTCTGACCTGTTGTTTTCATGTTCTTCAAAGACAGGTGCTTAGGCCTTTTGAATGTTTTACACTCATGTAAGTGAGGTTGAGAGAAGACTATCTGAGCTGGTATGAATTTTTTATTTGGGAAAAAGGTGCTGTTTTTCATGTGTTGTTCTTCTTGTTGCCCTCAATTACTGAGGTTGGTCAGTAGTTTGAAACTTGTTCATGAACAAGGATGTTCCTAGTTCATTCAAAGGAAGTAGCTGGTAAAAAGGCATCTGTGCAGCAGCTGCTGTGTTGGGCTGATACCCAGTCCAAGCCAGTATCATTATTTGAACCCAAAGGCATTTATCTGTACACTTGATGATTTGCCAGCTTTCACAGGCATGGTTTCTAGCAAACAGAGCTCTCAAGGGTGAAGTTTGTATTTGGCATACTGTCCTTATGAATGGCAGTGGGAGGATACACTTGCAGCTTTTGGCTGACACTTGGGATGAGGTCTAGGCTTCCCTTTTAAAGGGACAGCTTGATGTCTTGGGCATTCAGGGAACTGAGTAAGTTCTCCTTCCTTAAATTTGGATCAAATTTTCCGTTGCATGAAAACTGTTCTTAGAAACCAGAGCATGGGAGTAAGGTGTGAATATTGGCATTCATGAACTTTTAAAGGACATAAATGCAGTATGTATTGTAGGACTTGTTTATAGAGACATGGAAGCATTTTTGGCCACTTGAGATACACTTTGAATGTTTAAGTGTACTAAGTTAGTTGTCTTTCATAGTCTGGGAATGAAATTCAGCCCATGTACCCTTGGGCATACCTGATCTCTCTCACCAGAGTTGGAGGAAGAGAAATTCTGGAGTATCTTCTGTGGAAGGGTAGGTAGTTGCTTTTTCTCTGGGTCAGCAGCTGGGACATTCCTGTCCTGTCTGGCTCTCGGTTCCACTGTGTCAATCTGCCAAGGACTGGGTCTGAGTCTTGACCTCAGACCTGGCAATCTGCCATGGAGGAGACACAGGCAACCTGCTGCTCTGGTCCAGGCTGTGTCTGTAGTCACTTAGGGCAGTGTCAGGAGGACTTGTGGGGCTCCAGCTGTGGCACAGCAGCAGCAGGCTAGGTTTTACTGCTCCTGTAAGCTGTTTTCTCAGTTGTTTCTGCAAACAGAAGGGCATTTTTAGGCATTCTCTAACCTTTCACTGTTTCTTATGGTTAAACTAGATGCGTCCACAGTCTGAAACTCAGTCATATTGGTTCAGATCTGCATGTGAGGCATCATTCCTGCTGCCTCTGTGGATTTGCTTTTCCTGTTTAGGTACACACACACCCATTAATTATTTTTAAAATGTATAGCTATGGAGTAGAAAAGGTTCTCTTACTTGTATGAAGTAGTGCAAAAGCAATTTCAACAGTAGGGGCTACAAATGAGAATTTAATAAGGAAATTTTTTCCATATCTTTTCAGATGCTTAAGAATAGTACAAAAATATAGAGCATAGAGAATATTGGTATAAAAATAGACTATATGGAATACATGCTGTGTGGTTATAAACCACTTTTTATACCTAACAGTAGCAACACAGCTTTATATGCTACAAGTAAATTTGTCTTGGAATTTAAATTATTTTCTATTTACAGCCTCATTCTGAGGAAGGGGCTGTACATACTCCTGACAGCTGCATTAGAAAGAAGAGCCCTGGCCTTCCTTTCAGCAAAGAAGTGCTCTCTTGATCTGCAGATGCAATTGTTTTCCAAATGTGAAGTCCTTTTACACAAATGTCCTTTAACTATTGTGTTGCTCTTCCTGTAATTACTTGTTGTGTGCAGTGCTTCTTAGGAAAGTGTTGATGTTACCAACATAGGAGGATGGTGTCTATCAGTTTTGATCAAGTAACTTCTGTAACAGATCTTAAGATAAATTCCAGACTTCCACAAAGTTGTTTTTTTTTATTAAGGGTACAGTGCTGAAAGTGGGAAAAGGAGTGACAGGCACTTTAAACTCAGACCCTTCCTGATCATTGCTGGTACACAAATACCACTATCTTTGCAAGATTTTTGTTATTCACCTGCCATGAGAACTGAATTACTTCTGATAGTGTTCTGTTATGGCGCTGCTTCTGTGATGTTTTTATTTTATGTGATTTTTACTATGCAGTAATTGTACTTCAATTGAAATAATTAATAACTTGAAGACATTTGTTTTTAGAAATAGTCTTGCCATAAACTTAGAAAAGGGATTGATACCTGTGCTTCCATTGTTGATATAAGCTTCTCATTTTAGAACTGTTCCTAAAAAGAGTTTGAACTCATGCTTGCATTTCTGAAGATTTTTCAGCAGGGTTGTGTCATTGGTCTCTAGGGCTGGTGTAGCTGTGCCCACATGAGGATGAGCAGTTTGAGGTTGGGCATTTCTAAGCTTCAGTGTAACACTGCTGCAGCCACTGGCAGCAGAGAGCTTTGTGCTTCATCCAGAATCTGATTTACAGCAAAGTGACGAGACTTTGGAGAAGTAAGATTCTGGAATTACACTGTGGGTATAGCTGCCATTGTGGGGCTGAGGCTGGAGGGTCAGGCTGCCTCAGGGCTTTGGCCCTGGTGTTGGGATATGGCCAGAGGGCTGTGGGAGAGCTGTGCTGAGTGCATTGCCAAGGCAGCCCTTGCCTTGTGGCACCTCAGGGAGGGGGAGTGGGACTGAGGGGTGCTTACAGAGGTAGTTGACATTCTGTTTTTTATTTCTAGCTGGATCTGGTTTTCAGTTGTAACTTGATCTGTCATAGTTTGAATGTGACATATTGAGCTCTGACTTTGGGTCCCCTTGGAGGAATCATCTGTTTTGAGTATAAAGCAGTGGGTTACGTAGGATGGAAACACTGGGTACTGTGTGCAGAGGTAGTTTGGGACATACCAAAAATGGGGAAGGTATCTCTTGGGTTTAAGTATGTTTGGCATTAGGGTGATGGCCAGCTAAACTATACAGCATTGCCAGCAGGATGGGAGATGTCTCATTGTTGGTCTTAGTCTCATCTTTGTACAGGAGCAACTTAATACAGCCCAAAAATCCATAGGGCTGGAAAATTACTATTTTGGTTTGGGTCCTTGTGTCCTTAATGAAAATCCATAGAAACAGTAGGGCCTTTCAGACATTAGTTTAACCTGTCTGGACAGCTAATTCACTTTGTAATGAAGGTTGAATTAAGAGAGTTGGTATTTTTATTACGTACCCGTTTTCAACATGTCTGTCTGATTCTTGGATCTCATAGGAATCCGTCAACTGCATTCTACCAAGCGTTCCATTTCAACAAGTTACACGAGTCAAAGACCAGCTGGGATAGGTATGGATGCTTGAGTATGGAATGCATACATGCTGAGGTATGCATGA
Organism: Parus major; assembly: GCF_001522545.3. Taxonomy (NCBI): domain Eukaryota; kingdom Metazoa; phylum Chordata; class Aves; order Passeriformes; family Paridae; genus Parus; species Parus major. The sequence goes on along the minus strand of NC_031778.1, from coordinate 24,812,790 downwards.
ACTGCTTTGCTCTATGCGAGTTTCTCGTTTTTGTTTGCACAGAACTGCTGCCTGTGTTCAGAACTCCATATTGGGCTTCTGCAGTTTGAAGAGGTGAAAGTGGTCATGGAAGTATTTGTTCTGAAACATGGAACTAAACTCTAAAATATGACATGACTTTTTCTCTTCCTCCTTCCATTATGCATGTATCATACATGATGCATAAGTTCAGAGTTTAATGCTAGTCAACCTTCACCAAAATATTTACAGCTTCCTTGTCCAAAAGAGGAGACTTTTTGGCATTGAGCCCTGTATCAGAAAACACATTGTGAAAATACTACATTTAAACACAATTTTGGCAAACTAAACTGGGAAAAGAAGCTTTCTCGCTTACTTTCATTCTGCTTGAGTGAAGCTGGATGGGGAACGTGAACTGTGACAAGGACAAAGTAAATCTCCAAAGTTAGCATTGAACTCATGGTGAGAAACTGCAGTGAAGTGCAGCAGTCTTACCTGGCATGGATAGGACTTGAGAGAGGTGCATTACTAATTCATCAGTAGCTGCAAACTGTTCCTTTCCTGTGCTTTAGTGATTTTGAGGGATTTTTTTATTTTTTTTTTCCAGCATTAAGTCAAAGTCCTAGTGATGTGATTTAATGCCTTTAATGTGCTGCTCTGGCTTGTCAAAACTTCTGCTTAACAAGCTGTGTAGAATGTAAATTTTGTTTGGCTGTTGAAGTATTGATAACCATTTCATCACTGTCTTGGCTGTATTTGACTTGAAAGGCTTCTCAACTTGCACACTTCAACTGAATCCTTTAAAGTTTGCTTGGCAACAGTTTGTATACTGCAGAGTGATGGTTATAAGTAATGCTAAGTGTCCTGCAGGTTTTTTAAAAATTACTTTGTATTGCTGGGGTGCTGGCATTAAACGCAGTTTCAGAGCACGTCTTCCTTTTTCAGCAGAAAGTCAGACAAATTCATGTTACTGCTTTAAGCTCTGGATGATGCTACTTCCCTGTATTTATGGAACAGAGCTGGTATTTAGGTTTCAAGGACTTTGTTATTTCACTGGAACAAACTTCAGAGCTTAGAATACACATTTGGTTTGTAGACCAAAAGGTCACTTTGTGGTCTAGCCTTTAGCTGTTTCTCTACTTTCATGTTGCAAAATAAGTCTTAAGATGAGGAAGCTAATTCAAAAAAATCCTAAAATCAAATAATAAATTATTAAGATGGAGGCTTTACAAATCTGAGATTTATGTACATTGCCTGAAGCAAATGCTGGAAATATGGGATATAGAAGAGCATTAAATTCAGGTAGAAGAATGTAAACAGTTGCCTTTAAAATAACCTTGCACCTTTGCTGGTGAACTTTTTGTGGTAAAAACAAACGTTTGTGAGAACACAGAATGAAATTCACCAGGATTGATACATGTTTTAAGCTTATAATCCATTCAAATTCCAAAGTCTTTGACAGCATTTTGCAGGTTTTGCATTTATACCCCAGTTACTGGGATTTTAAAGTCACATTAGGCAGCTTTCTTTCACTGGATGACTGAAACGGAGAAGCTTTCAGCTATAAACTTATAGTTTATAAGTTTATAAACTTATGTTTTTTTAAACTATAAGCAGTGAAAGCTAGTGGAGGGAGCCAGGGGCATCAATGAGCAGCACAGCTGGTTGTGGGAGCAGGACACAGCAGGGCTGGAACAGGAACGTGGTGTGGGGCTGCTTCTTGTCAGCTCTGGTTTGGGAAGGAAAATTCGCTGCTGTGGAAACAAAAAGCTCGTGTGACTTCCTCAGAATCCCTTTGTTTGCCCATCACAAAATGTGGGGGTTGACACACTGCAGAGCACCAGGACCGTGAGTCTGCTGGCAGTGAACTCTTAATTACATTTTGCAGCTCTTTCAGAAGTACTTTGTGAACCTGAGGGGCTTGACTTGGGAGACTTTGTAAACAGAAAATCTTTCTGTGTAATTCTAGTATATTTTTCTAACAAATACGGATTATTCCCCTATGAGTAGCTGTCACTGGGGACCTGCTGAGGTCAGCAGAGCTAGCTGCATGATACTGCAAGAGGGAACAAGAGATTGCTGAATTGCTCCAGTGAATAGAAACTATTTTATTTTTCACCATCATGCTGTGGCAGGAAGAGTGCTGGTGACACTCAAACCAGTAAGTGTTAGGGAGATACTAGTTGTTACTGACACATTAGCAGGGATGTTTTCTTGCACAGTGCTCACCCAGGTGCTGCTGAAGACACAAGTCTCATGTGTTGGGTCTTGTCAACTGATGTGGTTTAAGGAAGGGGAGCACTGGTTTCTTGGCATATTCACATGAGTCTGGGTGGTTGCTCTTTTGGGCCTGGGTTGTCTTTGCACAGTAAAGGTGCCATACCAGCTTTATCTGGGTCTGCCTAAAGCACAGACATTATTGGTAGACTTGAATTAAAGTAGTAGGATTTATGTTTCCATTGCATTTATGTATGAAGTATTAAACCTTCACAATATGAATTAACTTATAAGATGTGTGTGGGAACTCGTGAGGTGGTGAATTCACTGCCTCAGGTTGTCACACATTCTCACATGCCTTTGACAAAGAAAAATAATGCAAGTTTGTAATACTCACACAGATCCTCTTTCCAGGCTGGGTAGGTGATTAGATTGCATTGGGATGCTATCATTATGAAATATCTTTATGGGATAGAGGCTAATTAAATAGGCCTTAACTCTTTCAAGAATAGAAAATATTTCTCTGGATAAACTGAATAACTTAACCATTGGTAAGGCAGTAGCTCATAAATGAGGAAACAATGAGGGGAAAGAATAAATGACCACAGGACTTCTGTTCACTTGTAACCAAGTAGAAGCACTCCAGCGTACCTTACTGGTGTTTACAGAAAAGTTATTTGATCATTTGATTCAAAGCAGTAACAGCAAAAGGGAGAGAAGAGCTGGGGGTGGTCACTTGACTTGGGATTGTGTCAGACTTTTGGTAGTGCCTTTCCCACTCACAGTGACTTAAAGGGAAGCACTTGTGGTTTCCAGGAGGATTTGTCTTGCAGAAGCTGTTGGACAGAGCATTGGTGTCCCATGTCCTCTGCCCTGTAGGATCAGCTGTGAGATGAGATACATTTTATGCATCTAAAAAGCAAGAAAATTTCTGCCTTCTGGGAGTCTTTTGGGGAGTAACTTGGTGTCAAGAAATTCCTTAGAATAATAGTATACAGATAATCATTAATAGAGCTGAACACAGAATGTTTTTTGTTACTGATTAAAAAACTTCAGAATTAGCTTACATCATGCTGTCAGTAGGATTTCAATCTCATTTCAGTGTGAAACACTATTACCTAGTTTAGTGCTTGAGTGTGCCAAAGTAGGCTCTGTGTAACTCATTCCTAATATATCCAGCATTGGTGTAAAATACACATGTTACTGAGGTCTGTGAAATGAACCACTGTGCTTTTTTTAAGCATACAGAATGAATTAAGCTGCAAATACCTTTGAAGTTGGATTCTTAGTCTTTTTTTACCTAGGTTTTGAGGTGAATTTGGAAGGTGAGTGTATGTTTCTTGGGAGGATGATAGTTGTATCTAATGGCATTAATGGTGAAAACAGCACACTGACTGCCATAGCGCTTGTTGAATTACTAATAGAAATGAATCTTGGTGCCCATGGATATGAGGTGGTATTGGAGGCTGTGGCCATTAGCAAGTTAACATTAAGACATTAACCTTTTTTTTGTATGAGAAGCAGAAAAGACCTTGGTGTTGTGCAAGCCAAGTGCTTCTCAGCAATAATAAACACCATTTTCAGTGCAAATCCAAAGCAGAGCCCCATACCATCTACAGTGGAGAAAATGAACTCTACTCCAGCCCAAAGCAGCACATTTTCTTTATTCCATAGTGTTTACCTCATGCTCAGGTCGCACGCTCTCCAGTACAGCCTCCTTAACCACCACCCCTTCCCATCCTTTGCTCTTTTAATGGGTGCTGTTCCTGTAGTCTGTGCACCAGGCCTGCAGCTTGTCCACAGATGTCCACTGAGATAATTTAGTCTGTGATTTTGGGCTCCATCTCTCATGGTGGTCACTCAGGACAGGAGAGGTGTGTGTTGTGTGGAGCTCTTGGACACGGAAGCTGAGTTAGGCTGGCTCCTGCAGCCTGCCTTGCTGTGCTCTTCACTACACACTGCCAGGCAGTCTCACACTCTCCCCTGCTCTAGCACAGCACCCACAGAGACAGTCCTCCTTGAACTTCTCCAGTTTGGGTCCTTCCCCTGGGCTGCAGCTCTTCATGAGCTGCTGCACCATTGGGTCCTTTCCACAGGGTCAGTCCTTGAGGAACAGGTTGCTTCAGATACTTCCAACACCTGCTCCAGTGTGCCAGAGGTTCTGCCAGGAGCCTGTCCCAACACAGACTTCCCAGGGCACCATGGCCTCTTTCAGGCACCCACCTGCTGTGGGGCTGGGGCTCTCCATGCACTGCAGCTCAGTCTCTGCTGCCCCTTGACTCATCCACAGGTCACAGTCCTGCAGCTCCAGCCTTCCCAGTGTGTCAGTGCTGCCATGGGCACCTGCCAGCCCAGGCACATGCTAGTGGCTGTTATCAAGTGTTCCAGACACAGCAGTGAGGTGATAAGAGCAGTGGGGCAGCAGTGAGAGCAAAAAGTGGCCACTAACAAGCAATGGACTCAAGCAGACTCGAGCAAGCAAGCCCATGGCAAGCGTGGGAGGTTCCAGGCAATAACTGCACAGAAGGAACAGCTATCCATTCAATCTAGAACATCCCAGTCGAATCTGTCCTTACTTCAAACCCTTCCAACCCCATGTTGAGTGCTGTCTTGGTTTAATCCTGCTGGCACTAAGCCCCATGCAGCCACTCATTCAGCTCCCCCTCCTTCCAGAAGAGGAAAAGTGAGAGAACTTGTCAGTTGAGATAAAGAAAATTTAATAGGAAAAGCAAAATCCACCACCAAAATGAGTATTTCTCTGACAAGATGGGGTCTTGTCTACCTGGTGCTTAAGGTAGGAAAACATTGGGTTTACCATCCATCTCTGGGAATGACTAACTGTGCTTGGGGGGGGCTCTTTGGTGTTTTTGCTGACTGTAAATCTTGCCATGTACCTTGTGGGCTTCAATCTGAACTTGGTGTACCAATACAGTATCTTTTTGGGTAGAGCCTTCATTGACATGACCTTAAGTGGGAGGTCCAAGTGAAAATGAAATGTGCACTGTTCATTGTATCTGTTTGATACTTGGTGTGCTGCAGAGGCTCTGTGGGGTGGGAGTTTTGCTGTTAAAAACGAATACTACATGCCTAATGCACCCATTCATCTGCCCTGTGTGATGTGGATTTTTTTGCAGTTTTGACAAAAATTGCTGGACTTCTGTAGCTCTTGGAGCAATCAGTAATTGGTCTTTTTCACAAGAGCTAAATGGTGTCTTTCCTCTTCTAATTCCAGGATTTGCAAGTTGAGGCATTGGCTCTACAGTGGATGGTGCACTCACAGAATGTGTCACTCTCACTTCATTTGGTCATCCAAAAAGACTTTATTTAGGACATATTTGGGGTTTCTTCCTGGCCTTTTCATAAGGACTGGATTGTATTTATAAATGTCATTCTGCCGCCATGGGATAAAATATTTTTATGCAAACTGGAATTTGATATCAAGAGTTTAGCATTTGAGAAAAGTATAAAATTTTAAGATTTGGCAGCACATTTGGAGTTCCCCATGAGAGCAGCTGTCACTGGAGGGCTCTGCTCATGAATGTCCCACAGGAGCTGCTGTTGGGAGCACTGTCAGATTAATAAAGAACAAAAACATGTGGGAATTCTGTAGCATCTAATTCTCATCTTCCTTCAGAAAGTGATAGGACATACAGTCAGCTGATTTTATCGCGATGACAAACTGGGCACCCTGTGTCGGTGTGGAGCTCCTGCAGGGTGTGGGGGGTGTGTGGTCCCAGCCTGTGCCTGCTGAAGCTGGGCTGGGGACAGGGATCCAGGCTCTGTTTCTGTCTTGGCACAGCTGCTCTGCAGATGGGGGCAGCAAGAGCCTTACAAAGGAGTGTATGAAGCTGCTTAGAGCTTTCAGCAGTGTTGGTGTCGTGCTGAGTGTGGGGTCTGTGTGGTAAGGCAGTGCTTTTCCCAGCTCATTCCAATCCCTCTGCAGGGAGGGACAATTCCTACACCCACCCAACAGGCAGAGGGGAGCTCACAGCAAAAGGTGTGCACAGGGAGGGCGCCTCTGCAGCTCTTTGGGAGGCTAAGGGAAGGCTGCCTGTCTTTCTTATGGAACTGCTGGAATGCCTTTACTTGGAGTGATATAGCAGGGTTCATTTTTTAAAATAATCACACTACAAAATAGCTGAAACAGGGATAGAGCAAAGTTCCAATCTCAAGTTTGACTAGACAGGTATTGATAAAAGTTCTACGATTGTGCTGCAAAGATGGGGAAGTAGATCCCCCTGCCATGGTTGGTGTTTGCTTTAATTGTTTTATTTAATTCTCTTGCTGTTACCTCTTAGAGCTGCCTCATCTGACCTGTAGGGTGGTGTCCATAAAGGACTGTGAGAGGACAGGGAGTCTTGGGGATTTTGTGGTTCATGGACACAGATACTTCTGACAGTGCCAGATGACTCTGATGCATGTTAATTCAACATGGAAAGGAATACTTCCCTTGGCATGAGTTATAAAGAGCTTTTATTCTGAGGAGGTTTACCATAGATAGGGTTTGAAAGAGGCTTAGAAGACAATAAGAGACTAGAACAGTTTTCTTCTGAAATGTGTGTTCAGGGCTTTTGGTTTGGGTTTCAAGATTGGTTCAGTAGAAATAGAGGCTGTTATTCCCTCAGTCTGCAAACCTGATGCCCTCTGCTTGTATAAGCCCAGTGCTGGTACTGACAGTTCTGTGGGAGCCCTTAAAATTAACTTTTCTGACCAGTATCACTCTTCAGGAGCTGAGCCATGTTTCACATCTGTGACTAGTACTACTGACCACATTGCCATACTCTTTGTAAAAAGCCTTGAGTGGTTTTTTTATTAACACTTGTGTTTGGTGAGTTGCACAATTCCAGAGAGGTGAGTTTTCCAGCATGACTGCAACCCTTGCATTTTCCCCATGTTAACTCTACTGAACGTGGCTGCACACTGCTGATAGCTGTGTCCATGGCTGGGAGTTTTATCAGCAGCTCTCACTGGTGGGGCTGTCACAGCCCAGGAGCTGCTGTGTGTGTCAGGGACCCCTGAGAGCCAGGGTGGGAGGGTAGTGTGGAGGGTGGGGAGGTGGCTGCCTGCAGGCTGCAGCTTTGCATGCCCTGGGGAGAGCTGCAGCTCCTCTCTGAACAGAGAAACCAGAGTCTGGGGGAGATCAGGGACACTCCTGGCCTGCTGAAATCCAGCTCCAGAGCTGCGAGTGAGGAACTGGCTTGTGTGCCTGTGGTGGGACTTGGAACAGACCCTGGCTATTGGGGGCTGCATTTCCATCCTGCAGCATTCAGAGATGCAGTTTGGGAGTGAATACACATCCTCACAGCGTGCTCTGAGGTGCACCAGTGTGTCTGTGGAACAAGCCTGGCCTTAGCTGTGACCCAGGGCCATGTGTTTGTCAGCTGTCAGGAGGATCCGGGGAGGATTCACTGGGAGCCAGAGCGGCCACAGGCTCAGGGCTCTGGTTGTGTCTCACCCTCCTGCTGGCTGCTGCCACAGGAGCTCCTTGCCTGGAAGGTGGACTCAAGTGAATCCAGAGAACAGGTATTATAACAGGATTTTTTCTTCATTGCTTTATAAAAACAGTTTGGAAGAAATAATGCTCATGGTAAGAATCCTATGAATATCCCATGAATACTTGTTTTTCCTCAGTGAAGAAAGCTGGAAAATGAGGCCAGGATTCAAAGCAGTTGATTTGGTGTTTATTCTAATGCGTTTTTATGGTTCTGGGTGTCATAAGCCCAGTATGAGAAAGGTATAAACTGAATGAGCAGTGTTTCTTGTGAGTTACAGCTGTACTGGGTGTGGGGTGAGGGCTGGGAGGGACATGGGGCACCCCCCTATGAGTGTATACTGAATTCTTGACTCTGAGCTTCAGCCTTCCAGTGCCAGCATGATCCAGGAGTCCTGTGGGTGTGTAGTTTTACCTGAGTGATACAATAACACCGAGTTTTCTCATTGTATTTACAGTGCGTCTGGTGCAAGTGTTGTTGCCATTGACAACAAAATAGAGCAGGCAATGGTGAGTAAAATATAAGTTGTTATTTCTAATAGGATTGATATGGTTTGTCACTGAGCATAAGTTTCCTGTTGTAATGTGTTTCTGTGAGGCTGTGATACCCCTCCAGGTGAGTCAGTCTGAGAACATTGACTGAAAAAAATGATAGAAAAAAGGATTTTCTGTATCAACTATGAACGACCACAAACCATTATTGCTTTTACTGTTGGCCCAGAAATGTTTTTCAGTTAATTTTCTTGCAAATTGCTGTGAACACGGTGATTGAACTTGAAAGAGTGCTGAAAATGTAGTGCATATTTCAGTCTGTTACTCTAGCCAAGTTCATTACTAGTTTTTCTAAAGGGTCAGGTACACCATCCTTCCTTAACACGCTGCTCAGCTTCAGTTAGAGCTGTTGGATTTTTGCTTATGATGTAAAAGCTTGTAGATTTGACTGGGCTTGTGTACCACAGACCCATATCCCCAGTCATCAGAGCCGGTGCTTTCCTCCTGGGGAGCTGGGACATCATTCTCAGCCTTGGCTTCCATGTAACCGAAGTGACTGGAGTGCTGGAGACAGAGCTTTTGATATCAGGCCCACTTCATAAAAAGGCTGGGTTGTTTGTGCTCGAAGGCTGATTTATTTATAAATACTTGGTGATGAGTGCTTTGTTTTTCCAGGCTTACTGCACTGAAAGCAGTAAGTCCTGGGGCTGGGGTGAAGGAAACTCTTCTTTCCCGTGGTGTAACTGTCCACTTGTTCTTTGCAGGATCTAGTGAAAAGCCATTTGATGTATGCAGTGAGAGAAGAAGTGGAAGTCCTGAAGGAACAAATAAAAGAATTAGTTGAAAGAAACTCTTTACTTGAACGAGAAAATGCACTGTTAAAATCCCTTTCCAACAACGATCAGTTATCCCAGCTCTCAAGCCAACAGGCCGGCCCCAGCAGCACCTCGCAGGCGCAGCCGCCGCAGCCCAACGTGTCCTCGGCGTGAGCTCCGTGTGCCAGCGCCGGCCCCAGCCGCGGGGAGCGAGCAGCCGTGCTTCTCTTGTGTGTTTGGCCTTTTCAGTATTAGACAATCACCCTCCCGGAGCCCAGCCCCGCGGGCAGCTGGGGCTGCAGCGGGGGCGGTGTCCCACGGGAGGGGAGGGAGGTCTGTTAGAGCTTGGGTGGCTCTCCGAGGTTCCCATTGCTCCTGGGTTGCTTTGAGCCTTGCTGTCTGGTAAGGAGCAACAATTCCTCTTCAGAGCCACTGTTCTTTTCATATAAGTAACATTTGCCTATGTTAGTTTCATTTATTTGTTTTATTTATTACAGGGCTGCTATTTTCATAATGTACATGAACAATGTCACAGAACTTTTGAATTTTTTTTTAAATAAATGTCTGTATGGGTAAAATGATAGATGGGATTGCGTTAATAGATACAATGTCTAGGCAATAATTGAACAAAGAATCCTGGCATATTTCTAACACTAATGGCAATTGACCTTTGGTATTTATTTACGGTAGTAAAGATCCAGCTTGAATGTAAATTTTGTATAGAGTGTAAGTATGAAGACCATAGTGCATCTGTACAGGTAGTCACCAGTCCTTGTGATATAATAAATAAGCGATGGGCTATTTTGATGAAGAAAACTTTGCTCATTTCTGTTTCTACTTTCTAATAGAGAGAAAGGGGCCATGATTCCTCTGCTTTTTGACATTTCGTTTTTGGTTTAGTTTTTTGGGTGGGAATAAAAAGCTGTGAAATTGTTCAACCTACTTTGTAACCAAAGAAGCAAAGCTGTGTAATTGAGTTGGTTGTTGGTTTTTTGTTTTGTTTTGTTGGCTTTTTGTTTGGTTTTTTTTTTATTTTATGATGCACATTCTTTATGTATTTTTTATTTAGTGTTTTCTCATTCACAACTTTCTTTGCTGTCTCGCATGATCTGCATGACCTGTAATCTTTGAACCACTTCCGTACCTCATGTTTTTATCCAGCACTCTTAGTGTAATATGTACTAGTCTGTGAACAATGTCAGTAAAGAGAACGAACAGCTGGTGTTGGTGGAGCTAAGCTAGTGTGCTAGGCACTAGTTGTTAAAACAAATAAATGAAGTGAGCCATCTTTTGTTCATTTAAAATGGTGTTTTGAATTTCGTATGCAGAAAAAGTTTTGTTACATTGCAGATTTAATGTATTTAATAAATGCAACATGCAGATTAAATGCAGTGTATACTGAGTATTTAAATTAAAAATGTACATTTCATAAATACAGTTTCAAGAAAGACCATCATTTGTGTAAACTAATGCAGTGTGTCAAATTGATGTACAAATATATATATATTTTAACACATTTTCTGAAATTAAACCAGTTTTGTTGACTTTTTTGGCTGTAGATGTTGTTGCAGTATAATTAAATTCAGTAGCTCTTTTCTGAACAAAATGGAGAAATGCAGTGTCAGTTGAGGCAGTAACAGACCAGTGCCAGGGTTACCACTTCTAATGGAACAGACTGGTTTCTTCTCTTCTGGGAGAAGCATCTTCAAATGCTGGCAGTGGCTGCCTTAGGGCTTTGGGTTTGCACTGATTGCTGTAAATAAACATCTGGGCCTGCTCAGTCTCTGCTGTGAGTGTCTGCTCCAGTACCTGAGTGCTGAGCAGCTCTAGCTCTGCTCAGGTTTGTGGCTAAAGTAAAACACTGCAAACTGCAGGTTTTGATGTCTTCACATCTCAAAGTGTCTGTGTAACAGAAACTGAGAAGCATCTCCTCCTCCTGGTAAGCATCAGTTCAACACAGTTCAGACCATGTATTGTGTGCTTATTAAAAAGTCCTCACTAAGGTAACAGCAAAATAATCTCTCCATTAGGTGTGGATTGGTGTTTTCTGCCTGCTGCACCCCTTTGCTGTGAGCTCTGCTGAGAGACCTTAGTGCACACAGATTAGAAAGTGAAATATTCCAGTAGCTGTGTCTGTTTCCTCTCCAGTGCGATCAGTGGTTTGCTCCAGCTGGACAGGGAGGAAGATGCTGGTAAAGTAAGAAAAAGGGGACAAATTGGGTACTTCTGGGAACAAGAGCCCCTCAGGTGAGTAGTTGATTAAAACTTCTGTGGCGGATACCCTGAAGCTGTCAGTTGATTTTTGAATGAAACAGGACAGAGACATCTGAACCTGACTCAGGTGGTCGTTGTTTGGCTCTGGGAGCAGGGGGCGAGGACAGCTCTGCTCCCCTGGGTGAGCTGTGAGGCGCTGACAGGAGCATCCTTCACACAGGCGCGTTCTCCGAAAGCAGAAAGCATCTAGGAAATCTGAAAAAGGGGATGAAACAAAGATTGAACTGATCCTGTTAAAAAGCCTTTGCTCTGCTCCTGTCAGGTTTGCTCTGGGGGTTTGTGTTTATCCTAGAGGTAAGTTGTATTCAGCTCTGGACAGCTGCTCGGCTTGTGAGAGCACTGAGCTGGCAGGAGGAGTCTGGGAATGCTGCGGGCTTTTCTGCAGAGGCAGCCTGAGGAAAAGGTGCAGGTGTTCCCACGGTGGGCCCGGTGTGCTGTCAGTGTGTTTGTGTGTGTGTGTGTGTGTGTGTGTGTGTGTGTTTTGGGTGTGTGTTTGTGTGTTTGTGTGTGTCCATGTGTGTGTTTGTGTGTGCAGTGTGTGTGTTTGTGTGTGTTTGTGTGTGTGTGCACTGTGTGTGTTTGTGGATGTGTTTGGGTGTGTGTGGGTGTGTTTGGGTGTGTTTGTGTGTGTCCATGTGTGTGTTTGTGTGTGTTTGTGTGTGACTGCAGCTGGCAGAGCCCGGTGCTGACCGGCTGCTGCCTCCAGCCCCGCTCGGTTCTGCTGTTCCGGGGCTGCCGCGGCTTCCCCACGCTCGGGGTCTGGCCGGGAGGGTGAGCTGGCTCTCCAGACCAGATGTGGGTGCTCTAACACATGTCTTGGACATTATTCCATAGCTTTGGTATAAAAGAGAAAGGATTTAGCCGCTGCGTTCACGGCAGTGTGTGCTTTAGCACGGGCTGGGAGCGGGCTGCAGTCACAGAATGTTCTGAGCGGTGTCACAATGGTCAGAAAGCAGTGAAGCTGGGCAGAGGTGGCTCTGAGTTAGGCCCGGCGTCTCGGAGAGGATGTGACAGAAGATGCGGAGAAAATGCTTATCAAGGAGATCTTCAAAGCCGCGGCCCCGGCTCGGAAGGGAGCGTGTGCAGGAGGCCGGCACAGCAGTGAGCTGGCTCTGGAGCAGGTGCCAGGTGAGGTGAGCACAGAGTGGCCCTTCCCTGGCTGCAGCCGGGCGCTGTGGGGCTGTGTCTGGAACAGAGACCCTTCCCCAGCCCCTTCCCCAGCCCCTTCCCCAGCCCTTC
>NC_031778.1:24797355-24800190 GCF_001522545.3 Parus major | reverse complement strand
GCTGCGGGGCTGCGGGGCTGCGGGGCTGCGGGGCTGCGGGGCTGCGGGGCTGCGGGGCTGCGGGGCTGCGGGGCTGCGGGGCTGCGGGGCTGCGGGGCTCCCGGTGTGGAGCTGTGGGACTGTGGGACTCTATGGCTCTGGGGCTGTGGGGCTCTGTGGCTCCCGCTGTGGGGCTGTGGGGCTCCCGGTGTGGAGCGCCTTCCGGTCCAGTTCCCGATCCCGGTCTCGGGCCGTCCCCGCAGCCCCGGGCCGGTTCCCGTCGCTCGGGCCGTCGCACCCTCTCCACCAGCGACGCTTCTCCCGCCTGTCCCGGCCTCCGCCTCGGCTTCGGGGCCGTTCCTCTCCGCCAGGCCGTGGCTCCTGTCCCTGCCGGGTCCCCCCGGTGCCGCAGACGGGCGGACACGGGCACGACACGGGCACAGCTCCGGGGCCGCGGCCGCAGCGCTTTGTGCGGCTCCGGGAGCTGAGAGAGGCCCCGCAGGAGAGCCGGGACCTCTCGCTTGGCAAGCAAACCGCGTGCCCCTCCTGATGCGTTACTGAAGCGCAGTCCTGCAGCCAGCCTTGAGAAGGCTTCACAGGAGAGAAAACATAAATCAGTGGAACACAAGTGTGTTGCGGGTGGTTAATGACGGCACCGGAGCAAGCTCAGCTCCGCTGTGGCGCGGGGGCACGGCCGGCACGTCAGGACCAGGAGAGGAGGAGCTGCAGCTCACGAGGGGAAATAAACTCGGGTATTGCTTTGTTAGGTTTCGGAAAGAAACAAGCGTGATGTTTTGTAGCTTTTGTACTTGGACGTGTGAGGCAGAGCACAGCCGGGAGCAGAGGCCCCCCCAGAGATGCCCCCACCCCTGGCCCCCCGCACAGGGCCACTGCAGGGCACAGCGCTGCACACCCCGCTGGGGCCAGCGTGCACCGAAAGCCATCGTGTACTGAACTTTGAAGAACCGACATGTACAAGCCACCCTGAACATTCCCACAGCCAATGACTCCCGCAGCAACAGCAGGAGCTGGTCACACCCCTGGGGCCTCTGTGGCATTCCCAGGAGGCAGAGAAAGAGGTGAGGAGAGGCACCTGCTGAACCTCTGTGGTCCCCGGGGGAAGGGCAGCAGCAGCTGGGTGAATGCAGAGCCTTGGCAGCCCCAGCTCGGGCCCCGTGGTCCCAACCTGGCCCAGCACCGCCAGCTGAGCATGGGGGTGCCCCTGGCACGGCAGCTCCTCTCGGGGAAAAGCCAATTAATCCGTGCTTGGGGTGAATGGCTGAGCTTCAACACCCAGCAGAGCCCTGCTTTGCCCACGTCAGAGTGAACACAACTTGCGATTGAAAAGAACTTTATTTAAAATCAGCAATTATACAGACTTCCCCTGCCACAGCACAGGAGTGTCCCAGCACAAGGTCCCCGTGCCCTGGGGCAGCCCAGGCCTGGGGCTGCGCTGCCTTACACCAGTCCCAATGATTCCATATGGAAATACAACGCATACAAAAGATCTGCTCCTTCACAGCTAACAGGCATTTCATTAACCTCAACCCATTCAGTTTCCTATTATTTCTAGTGTAACCAGACTTAAAATTTGTCTTCTGCTAAGAAACCTGGAAAAAACAAATCTTCCTTTAGCAACTGTGTGCACCAGTAGAGCGATTCCCACCACCTTTGTCACCACGCAGACAGCAGAGCCAGCAGGAGTCAGGGCCATCAGCAGGGAAATATGATCAATAGCAGCATTTTCCATGTGATCTCGAGTTACAGTCGTCTACAGAAGGAACTGTGATCACCAGTAGGGAAGCAGTTAATCCATTGTTAAAAGAAATCGAGTTGAAGGCAGGTTTTACCTTAAATAGGATTAAATATATATTGCAAGACAAACCACACTCTGCAGGGGCTGCACATACAGAAGCAGAACTGTGGGCAGGGGGCAGCATGTCCCCCCCTGCATCCAACATTCCCACACAACATCGTCAAATTTAAAACTACCACCACTTGTTGAAAGTTGTCCAAGAAGTATTTACAGCACGGGCACGGCCGGGAGAGGCTTGGGGAGCCACAGGTCTGGCCACGGTGCTCCCGCAGTCCAAAAAACTCCAGCACCGGGTCCTGCCAGGAGCAGCTGCTGCCCGGCCGTGCCAGCTCCTCACTACCCCACTACCCCAACACAGAAAAGCATTTGGCGTGGATTAGGACACAGCTACGGGCGGTGCCGTGGTGCGAGGACGAGTGCGAGCACTGCCACATGCTGCAGTGAGCCCACCCTGCGCACACACGGAGGATGCACGGTGGGGCTGCGGAGCTGAGACGCTCCTCGGGAACATGCTGCACAGTCCGGCTCCAGCCTCTACAGGAATCCTGGCTTCCAGCGTCAAATAAAACCATTTCCAGCTATACAGCGAGGGTGACACCGATCTGGGACCGGTGTTTACAACAGATGTCAGTTCCTACCGACCTATGTCGCGCACAGCTCCACGTATTACAGAGAGCAGGCCGGATCTTCAGCGAATAAGTAGGTCCACGATTGTAGATCAACAATAGACTTTTATTGCTTTATACATGTGGTGCTGTTCAAGGCACTGTGGCACGGGCTAGAAAACTCGGAATGACTCGTGAAGGGACCTGGAATGCGACAGGGCGGGCGCCGCTCCTCGGCAGCTGCGGCGGGCCCGGGGGGCCACGGCCCGAGCGCGGCCCCTCACATGCCCATCCGGATGCTCTGGATGATCTGGAAGATGGCTGCAAGAGAGCGGAGGGGGGAGCGCTCGCCGGGCAGCGCCAGCAGCGAGTTCGGGGGCCCCGAGAGGCAGTGCCGGGCCCGGAGGGGCAGTACCGGAGCGGACCGGCAGTACC
>NC_031778.1:24790138-24796669 GCF_001522545.3 Parus major | reverse complement strand
CGCCCACGCCGCTGCTCGCAGGTGCGTCGGGCCCGGGGGGCGGCGAGGTCGGGGCTGGTGCGCGGGGCGGGGGGTACGGGACGTGCGAATTTGGCCCGGTGCGACCTGGGGCGCTCCGCTGCGGCCCGCTACCCCTCCGGTGCCCGCCTCGCGTCCCCTCCCCGGCGTGCGCTGCCGCGGCGTGGCCGAGTCCGGCCCCGGTCGTGGAGTTCTGGACGGTGCCGCTCCCGGCACCGGTCAGAGCCAGCCGGGCCCTGTGCTCGGTCGGGCCGGGGCGGTGCCGGTGCTCTTCTCCCGAGCACCGCGGGAGCTCTCGGGGCCCGGCCGGCTCTCGCTCCCCGGTCGGGGATGATTTACTCGCGGGGTACCCGGGCAGCGGTCGGGGCACGGGGGCCGCCCAAGGCGCGGGCAGCAGCTCCCGGCACCTCGGAGCCCGCTCATGTGTCCCTGCGCTTTGGGAAGGTCTCTCGAAAAGTCGTGTTCCTTTCAGCGTCTCACTGCTTAAACTGTCCCTAACGTAAGGGACGTGTATTTTCCTTTTCTGTGTTTGTGAGCTTTAAACAGCAGTCTGTTTCCCCTCGCTCGGGTCTGCGGGGGCTGCAGCTGCTCACGGTAAGTTTTGGGCTGCTCGCTGCCATCTGTTGTAACTTTGGATCTCGGTGGGGGAGCATGAAGAAAGAGATGGAGAACACGTTCTAGGCAGGGCTGCGCGGTTCGTGGGTCACATTTCGGGGGAGGTAAAAGGTTCCCGTAGGGTCTCTGGGGCTGTGGAGGACGGGAACCTGGGGAGATGGCATTAAGGCACGAGGAGAACTGTTTTACTGTGAGCCCAGGGCACGGTCTGTGCAGAGGCTGCGGGTCCCCGTCCTGGGGGCTCCTCCCGGCCCAGCCCTGCAGAGGCTCCTGCTGAAGGAGGGCTGGGATGGGAGCTCCAGGGACAGGTCCTGGTTATGCCTTGGAATTTCCTTATGGGAAATGTAGGGAAGAGTGTGCATGTCTCAGGGTTCACAAATCAGAAAAACATCTGCTTTGGACAATTTCCTGCGTTTGAAATGAGTTGTTTGTTTCCTCTTGCAGTGAGAGGGTCCCAAGGGCTGTACATGGTGAACGGACCCCCCATTTTCACCGAGAGCGCGGCATTCCAGAGGTACTGGTGTCAGTGGCACAAAATAAATTGTTTTCTGAAAAGTAAGGGTAGACTCTGGAACTGAAAAACGTGTGACTATAAATGAGTTTGGAGAACTGATGGTTTGGAAGGCTTTGCACTGGCCTGAGCTCTCACTGCCAGGTGGCAGCCCCTGAACAGGGGTGACAGGGAGTGACACAGGGCTCCTCAGGAGCACAGCAGGAAAGTTGTTGTGTTTGTTTTTGTTAAAAAAACCTTAACTATGACACTATTGGATACTCACGTGCTTTTCTTATTTTTTTAGGGATTCTGGAAAAAATTGCAAAGCTGTTGCTTTTAGCAAAGATGGCTCCCTCTTTGCTTGGTGCAATGGAGAAAAGTGGGTGCATTTTATTATCTTAAGTTTTAGATTGTATGAAATAAATGGAATCAATTATACCCTATGTACTCTCATCTGTGTGAAGGTGATTGCTGTTAATGCTTAAGCATTTGCATGTGCACTTTACATGGAGTTTATTGTTGCATTAGTGAGTTTGTTTCTTGACTATCAGCCGAAAGATTTGCTGTTGTTCTCTTATTTATAATGCACCCATTCCTGTGCAGTCTGGGTGTGCTTTCTTTGTTTGTTTTTATTGATGGCTCCCCGTGCCTGGTCTCTGGGATAAATCTATTTGTAGAGTCCACAGAACATAATGAGTCTGTACACCTTGTGAATGTTACAAGGTTCCTTTTTTACAGATCAGGTGCATTATAGAGTTCACTCTCTTTGTTTAGTGCTAATGTGTTGCAGAAAAAAATACGTGTTATGTTTTCAACCGGTGGTCACTTTTCTTGGTTTCTGTCATGCTTGGGTGTCTGGTTTTAAAATGTGCTTTTGGAAAAACTTAGTGAAAACAAGATGAAACAAGAAGAAAAAGCTCTTCTAATTTTGTTATATTGGCAAATTTGGGGCAGACCTAGAAGAGTCAAATACTTGAACAATTCTCTCAGCTGTTAGTTAGTTATTATAAGCATGTTTTACTGAATTAGTATCTTTTGGTTCCAGAGTCAAAGTTGTTAATGTCACCAGAGCTGAGTTACTGCATTCCTTTGATCTCCCAAAGACCGTTTGCCTTGAATTCTCGCCAAAGAATAATGTTCTGGCAACGTGGCAGGCCTATGCAAGTGAGTACTGTACCAGCTGGGGAAGCACAGGGTTTGTGCATGTCTTGACCCATGTCTGGGCTAGTACCTGGCTGGCCTCTGCAGCACATTTATTGGCTAAATGAGCAGAAAGGGTGCAGAAAGTTCTGTGGGCAGTCAGGAGCACAGGGGAGGAGGGAGGGATGCCCCTGTCTGAGAGCAGCTGGTGTTGGCCGTTCTTACACGAGCTGTGTCAGGGTGCAGGTGCTTGTAGTTACTGTGTCAGCCAGTCATGGGTTCTCTAAACTTTGGGAAGGGTCATGGTGCAGTGTCCTGTGCAGGCAGCTTGTGTTCCTGGGTAGGCAGGGGAGATGGCACACTGTCTTGGAGTAGTTGTGTCCTGCCCTGGGGCCCATGAATGGAGTGCTCTCAGTGTCCAGGGCTTTATTCCCTCCTCTGCCTCCCTGGGGGCGTTTGAGTTCCTGATCCTGAGAGCTGCAGTCCTGTCTGAGCCACAGACGGTGTAAATGCTCCCTTGGGAGGGAAGAGACCTGGCCAGGCTGTGGGGGGACACTGGGAACCAGGACAGGCTGTAGGATAAGAGAAGGCAGCACAAGCTGTGGGCTGTTAGTGAGCTGTGCTGGGGCTGCTGTAAATCACTGACAGCAGCAGGCAGGCTGTGCTACCCACGCCAAGGAGGAGAGTACAGACAGTTTGAAAGCAGCAGAACCATTTTGCATGGCTTGCAGAGAAAGCTGGGACTGGTGGAATGGACAAAATCATCTCATTCCTGTGAGAGCAAAACATTGGAGGGGAGAGCATGCCCCCATTGTTTGCTGTGAGGATGGTTTTGGGTTTGGATTAAAAAGCTGTGCAGGTGTTGGTGCTTGCAGCCTTACAGTGGAGAGTAGAAACCCTATGCCTCCAAATGTGAGTTCTTTCAGCAAACAGACTGAGGTTAATAGCAATCAGCATCGTGGCTCTGCTCTCTCAGGGGCAGCAGCTGCATGTTTGGGCACTAGCAGAACCATGAGGTGGGATGTTAGGATGAAGTAGATTTAAGCCTCAAAGACCACTATGTTTTTTTTCAGCTGCTAAGGATGGCACAGCAGGGGTGCCCAACCTGCAGCTCCATGATCTGAAAACTGGAAAATGCTTAAAGTCTTTTGTGCAGAAAAAGATGCAGAACTGGTAAATGAGCCTTCCAGATGCTAATTGTTTATAAAGAAATGTGGGTTTTAAGTCTGATCCAGGTTAATGGAACTGTTAGTGTGGTGTTGGCTTTCAAAGCAGTGCCTGCTGCTAACTGAAAGCCAGAGTCTGTGCTTGTGAGTGCCTGTGTGTAGTTCATTGTAAATTCACTCTCACTTTGCACCACACAGGAAAGCTGGGCACTTTTATATTTTTTGCATGCAGATGTCATTTATCCACATTAAATGTATCATGTTTGAACTTAGTGGGCTCACAATAGAGGGGAAAAACAATCCTGGAGTTTTAATGATGAGCATCATTTTTTGTTTCTGGCTTTTCCCTCAATGTGCAGGTGTCCTTGCTGGGCAGATGATGAAAGCATTTGTGCCAGGAATGTGAACAATGAAGTGCACTTCTTTGAAAGCAACAACTTCAGTATGCGAGTATTTCTTTAAGTTTTGTTGCTTCTATAAATACTGCCTCTTTTGAGGGGTGGTTTTTGTTTTCAGGCTTTTGTTTCTTCCTTTGTTTGCCTTTTATTTTAGGTACTGCCTACATGCTATTTCAGTTTGAAATTCAGAATCATTACGCTTTAATGAAGTGTGTTTTCACTTTCTTATTTGTCTTTTCACTGACTGACATGATATGAAATGCATCTGATCCTCAATTAAAGAGGCCTGATTTTATGTTCTTATTTAATGAGATCCAGGGAATTGTCGTTAGAAAACGTGGTCTGCAATTACTTCCTTGGGTTGTGCATGTTCTGTCAATAGACTGTTAAAAATGGCTCATTAAAGAAGTTGATGGCAAAAATGAAATAGTGAAGCCTGAAGATTTTTACCAAGAAGATTTACTGTTGGTGGTGTACAGTATCTGGGGTCAATAGATACTGAAAAGGGAAGAAAAAAGAAGGAAGATAAAAATTTAGAACAAAAATGTAAAGGAATTTAAAAAAAACCGAAGGGAGAACAGAAGTGTATGGTTTTAGTTTTTCAATTTTTTTGTTTTCTTTTAAATATAAAGTTGATACAAGGATTAGGGCTATGAGATATTCAGTTTCCTGAGAATTAGCCCTGCTCACGTTAAGGGAGCTGTGGGAAGCGTGGAATGCCAGGCTCAGCAGGATCTCTGCTGGCAGTGCACGTTCCTGGCTGCACTGGAGCTGTTGCCATCAGTTGTTTGTGGGAAGGGCAGTGTTGAACCCAGAGCAGACCTGTTGGGAAGAGTCATCCCTTGGAGGTGTGAGGGGAGAGCTCCTGCCTCTGAACGTGACTGAACCCAGATCAGATCAGGTGAAGAATACCTGCTTCAAACACAAGCTGTGCTCACCTCAGCTTCAGAGGCTTCCTTTGCTTTTTGAACTTCCAAACACTAAGTGATGGGTTTCAGACATGGACTCAAGGTTGTTTTGTAGGTAAAGTGATGTGGTGAAATGGGAATATATGGTTGTTTTGCCTAGAAAAAAAAGATCCTTTGTGATTGTCTTTACTGGTCTGTGTTATCCAGGATACAGCCCTATAGAAGGGTGTGGATAGGACATCCAGGTAATGTGGTTTGTCATGAACATCACACATCTGTGACCTTTTTCTTGGCAGATACC
This sequence comes from Parus major, assembly GCF_001522545.3. Lineage (NCBI taxonomy): Eukaryota > Metazoa > Chordata > Aves > Passeriformes > Paridae > Parus > Parus major. The sequence goes on along the minus strand of NC_031778.1, from coordinate 24,791,630 downwards.
ATTGCAAATAAGCTGCATTTGCAGAAGGTCAGTGATTTCGTGTTGTCCCCAGGAGCGCAGCCAACCAAGGTACTTCTGATCCATCTTCCAGTGTTTTTCTTGGTTTTCTTAAAAAAAACCCCACTGTGATTTTAGTATAATGTACTGGTAGTAACTATGCCCTTTTAACCTGCAGTGAAATCTCATGACTGTTTCAGGTTGCTGTTTATGTCCCAGGCAGCAAAGGTGCTCCAGCCTTTGTCAGGCTCTACCAGTACCCCAACTTCGGGGGCCCGCAGTCAGCACTAGCCAACAAGAGCTTCTTTAAAGCTGACAAGGTGACAATGCTATGGAACAAAAAAGGTATAGCAGTTGTGTACTCAAACTTTTATATTGTGCTCATTTTAGATTGACTTAGTTTCCAGTGTGGGGTTTGTGTTTAGTTTGCATACACTGCTAAATCCTGAGGGCAGCCGTTAATGCCTTGCTGAGGTGCATTTCTGCACACCCTGGAGTGCTCAGCACTCCCCTGTGACTTTCATCTTTCTGAGTGTTCTAATTGAAAATATTCTATACATGCTGGTAATTTTTGCAGTTGAATGAGGAATTCCTATATAATTTTGCATTCTGTGTTGATAATATAATTGGATTGTAGACATAAGAACAGTTCATGCGATTATTTAATCTGTAGAATTGTCTGGATGCATGCACATCATAACTAGGGTGAGCTGACAGGCCACTGTGCTTTGCTCTTTGTTAGCAATGAGCTGTTTCAGAATGATTTTGTACAAATCATTTTACTTCAACCCACCTAGTTTGGAATACAAGGAAGGTGTTACACACATGTAGAAACCATGCATAGGGGCTGTGAGAGATAGGAAAGATCGATGTCTCAGCACATTTTGGGGTGCATGTGCCCTGGGGAAGGGGTGTGTTGGGCCTTGCCCTGATGAGACAGTGCCCTGCTCTGCCCCCCTGACAGGGACACAGCTTTGGACAACAGATGTGCATACACAAGATGTTGAGGAAACGTTTTATTCAAGGGTTGATCAGGATGTTTGGTTTCTGCCGGAGTTTAATATTTTTTTTTACAGCTGCAAAGGATGTTCACTTGCTTGTGGTCTAACAGTGAATGAATATATGGAGCTGACATTTTCCATCTCAGAAAGGAAGGCATTCAGTCCTTTTGTGCTAGCATTTAGGAAAATCTCAAGTCAGAAGAGAATGATACCAGCACTGTTACACAAGGAGCCAGTAGGAACTGATAGCGGAGCCGATTTCACATTGCCTGTGGTGTTCTGTGGCTCTCAGCAGCTGTGCTGCACTAACTGTGTCTGTTCACAGCCACGGCAGTGCTGGTGGTTGCCAGCACCGAGGTGGACAAGAGCGGGGCCTCGTACTACGGCGAGCAGACCCTGCACTACCTGGCGGCCAGCGGGGAGAGCGCCGTGGTGCAGCTGCGTGAGTACCTCCTGTGCTGCCCTGCAGCTCCTGTGCTGCCCTGCAGCTCCTG
>NC_031778.1:24764149-24790088 GCF_001522545.3 Parus major | reverse complement strand
CTCCTGTGCTGCCCTGCAGCTCCTGTGCTGCCCTGCAGCTCCTGCAGCTCCTGCAGCGCTTCTCAGTCTCATGAACTCATCTTCCTTCACTTTTTCTTTTATGTTTACCTCTACAGGAAGATGTTGCTTTTTTCTGGGTTGGTTTGTTTGTTTTTTTTCCAGTAGCTGAATTTTCTTACCTTTGATAGACTTATCTTAATGCCAGTGGCAGAGAGCAAACACTCCCAGTTAATAGTCACTGATAGTTTGCTTGGGGAGGTGTTCAAGGAAGGGAACTATGCTCGTTTGCTGAGGAAACACCAGGACAATTCAACCTGGCTGATGCCTGAGAATCCATAATGGGCAGGAATGTTTGTCAGCAGACAGAATAATCCTACCTACACTTTTACATATGCAAGATACTGTTACTCAGTGAGCCAGGGCAGACAGAAATCAGGTTTTTTTGAAGTCTATTAGAAAATAGAGGTCCTTTATTTTTGTATTGTAAAATTGAAAGTGTTTTAAGACATAAAAATGACATATTGGGAAGCAGCAGATGAATGTGCTTAATTCCAATGTCTAGCTTGAACTGCAAGTCCGTGTCTAAATTTCCCCTGTGGAGGTCGTTTTTCCTTCTCTCAAGCTCTTGCCATTGAGTGCAAATGTCTGGGCTGTTTAGGATTGTACAAGCCAGTTTGTTGGGAATGCTTGGGAGCCCTGGGGTGGGGTGACATGGATTGTCTTTGCAGGAGGTACTGTGAATGTAATTCCCATAACATTGCTGACTGGAAACATTTCCAGTTTACCTTCTGCTGCAAAACTTGTGGATGAGTACTGGGCCCCATTTTCCCTTGACAATAACTCTGCTGGGGAAGGAGAATTTGGATTGTGACTCCGTATATAGAACCTCTTTGTGAGCAGTTTCCCAGCTTGAGAACACTACTTGTTTATCTACATACTTACTAAAATATTCCTTATTTCTACTGCATCTGTATTTAACAGGATGTTTACCATTATTTTTCATTTAATTTAGCTACTCTTTTTCAAGGAAAAGCCCAAACTCATAAAAGCAGATGGTGGGCACTTGCAATGAGAGGTGCCTCATACCATTTGGAGCTGGCTCTTTTTTGAAGTGCAGTTTTGAAGCTTTTTTCCACGCTGGCATTTGCAGAGGGCTTTTCATTTTCAGCTAAGATGTGGTACTGCTGCAGGCTCTGGCAGAGCTCTGAAGCCTTGGAGCTGCCCTCATCTCTCCAGCTGCTGCTGTCACCAAATGTCATTTTCTGTCACCTCTGTATCTGAGCTACTCTGGGTTAATGTCACTGAAAAGGTTTCAGAGGAGAACACACAGTGTGATTAGACATCCTCATCTCTAAAGATAATGAGACTGCAGAGTGACAACAGGCATGAACCATTTAACTCAGTTGGAACATTTTGGGTCAACTCTGGATTTAAGGATTCTGTAATGCACTTGGCATTTTTCTGAACTATGGATAAATGCTAATGAAAAGTTATAATAGCCTGTAGTTTGTATTTACCTCTGGATATTTTACCTGAGTTTTCATCACTACTTTATCATTCTTCAGGATCTCCTAATGTTCAAACCCCCAGAATAGCTTCTAACAGTACCAAATTTTGATCATTATGTGTAAAGCCGTGTTTGTGTGCTCACTCACATTAAAATCTGACTTATAAAATACTGTGCATGGGCGTGAGCCAAAGATAAGTCACATGCTTACCTCTACAAAGCTGAACTACACAGAATTTCTTGGATTGAAAGAAGTAAAACTATTATCCAGCTGGTATAAAACTCCTGTTTTCTCAGGTTTCCAGTGGGGCAATTTGAGAAGTCCTGAGGTCATGCTTGAGAAAAAAAAAAAAAGGATATTTTTTTTTTTTTATGTGTCAGTTTGTGCTTGCTGTTAAAGTGTTGGTGCTGACCCTGCAGAGGTGATTTGGAATGACTGCAGTTATTGTTGCAAACTGTAACCACAGTTATCAGAAGATACAAGGTGGTTTTTCCCTCTGTTAGCAGAATTAATTTTCACTGTGGGTAATCAGAATACAGCATTTTAGCAAAGCATGAAGAATGGCTTTGGATTTTATTTTGCCTTGCTCTGAAAAAGTGCAATCTCCCGACAGCTGCGTGTTTTTCCTTTTCCTTCAGCAAAAAATGGCCCTATTTACGATGTTGCCTGGAGCCCCAATTCTGTCGAGTTCTGTGCTGTGTATGGTTTCATGCCTGCCAAAGCCACAGTTTTTAACCTGAAATGTGACCCCGTGTTTGACTTTGGCACCGGGCCTCGCAATGCTGCCTACTACAGCCCCCACGGACACATCCTGGTGCTGGCAGGGTTTGGGAACCTCAGGGGACAGATGGAAGTGTGGGACGTTAAAAACTACAAACTGATTTCCAAGCCGGTGGCGTCGGATTCCACGTTCTTCGCTTGGTGTCCCGACGGGGAGCACATGGTGACAGCCACCTGCGCTCCCCGCCTGCGCGTCAGCAACGGCTACAAGGTGTGGCACTACACGGGCTCGGTGCTGCACTCCCACGAGGTGCCCTCTGACCAGGAGATGTGGCAGGTGTCCTGGCAGCCCTTCCTGGACGGGGTGTTCCCGGAGAGAGCCGTGAAGCTGCGGGCGGTTCCCGGCGAGCTGCCCGGCGCTGAGCCGAGGCCCGCGCAGGCCTACAGACCTCCTGCCCTGAGGAACAAACCCGTCACCAGCTCCAGGCTGGTGAGTACCAGTGTCCTGTGGGAACTGACCTCCTGCCTCGTGTCTGCGGCTCAGCCTCACCCACGTGTCTGCTTTTCAGGAGGAGCATGGGAAGAGTAGTTGGGCTGATGGCACCGTGGGGGTTTGGGGGGGTTCTGGTAACCTCCTTTGGCACTTTGCTCGGCACACTTTGTAAGGATGTGTGCTAGAAAGCTCTCGTCTGTTCGGCCCAAGTACTGTCCTTTCACAAAGCATTTGCAAACTTTTGTAATATTCTTTGCAACATGCACTGAAACACTAAACCCCAAGTGAGGCTTCTGGTGAAATTGAGTGCTCTGGTTAGGACAGAAGCCTCTGATCTGGGTGACTTGACTTGCCAGTTATGAACCCAGCCAGCCTTTCTTGTTGTTTTGTTGTTTTTGGGTTTTTTTTGTTTTGGTATGGTTTAGTTTTTTATTTCTTTTTGTAAGATAAATGTACTTATTAGAAAGAGATTGGATCATTAGCAAGTCAGCTGCAGCTTAAACACATTTCAGTACAGTGACCTGCTTTTATAATTGGTTGCTTTCTGCAGGTTTTCCAAGTAGGCTGAATAGCAACATATAACAGCTGCAGCCTTCACGTTTGAGCCCTGGAGAGCTTTGGTTCTGAGCCTGGTGCTTTGCAGGAGACTCAGCCTGAGAACAGTCTCTTAGCCATGCTGAGGGCTGCTCTCACAAACCATCCCTGAGCAGAGGGAGTAGGAAAAAGATACAGTCAGTAAAATAATTCTGCTTACTTATATGGGCAAAAAATCGTGTCACATGCATTAAAACAATACAGTGCCACAGTTGAGAGTTGTCATAAAAGCACCAAACAGCCCCCCTTCTCAGCCCCCCTGTCCCTCAAGAACGCCCCAGTCCCCTCCCAGCGCTCAGCCTTCCTCTGGTCATCAGGAGTTTGAGTTACAAAGCTGTCAACAACAGCAAAATGCCAGGCTTCAGACATTTTGTGTAGATTATCCCTCTTGGATTTTATTTCCTTCCTGAGATAGAAAACAATGATTTTGTTGTTTTATCAGAAGTCTGTGATATTATTAGGACACACAGAGTAGGCCCATGCAAACTCGAGTGGATGAGTTTGAAACCCTTTTCACCCTTCTTTGGCTGTTCCAAGGGGTGCATACTTTCCCCCCACACACTTCCTTTCTTTTTTTCTTTTTTCTTTCTGTTTCATCTTTGCACATGATGTTCTCTTAGGTAGATTTTGGGGTTTCTGTGCCAACATGGAATATGGAGTTTTAACCATTTTGCATATCCTGCAGCATGAGGATGAGCCACCCCAGAACATGAAACCCCAGCTGGGAGGTGGTGATAGGCCACTATCTAAAACAGCTCTCAAAAATCAGAGGAAACATGAAGCAAAGAAGGCTGCTAAACAGGTACTGCTAAAGTTTTCTTAGGAGGATAACTTTAATTAGTTAATTAGTTTCCCCCAAGGGCAGTGGTCAGTCTCAGAGCAGTGGCTTGTGCTCTGAGCCCTCCACGCCTGTCGTGTGCTTGGCAATGTGGGAAGGGCAGCAGAGTTTAACCAGAGAAAAGCAGGTACAAAAGGGTGATTCAAAAATAGCAGCCTTGCTGCAGCACTGTGAATGTTAGCTAAAATCAGTGTGGAGACAAAGTGATTCTGACTTTCCACGTTCTACAGAATGTGTTTAGGTTTTAGGTAGGAGTTGAGAACAGGCTGGGTGCTTTGTGTTTGCAGCAGGTCAAGGCTGAGGGGTGTTTTTAGTGCAGACCAGAGGCAGCCTGTCTGTCACCTGGGCTTACTATTCTTTGACTAGGTAGACAGAAGTCAGCTTTTGGTATTAGCCTTCCAATCTCTACAAACCTCTGAAGCAATAATTTCTTTAAATGCTATTTTAAAATATTTCTAGCACTGGTTTTGAGCCCTTTCTATTGCTTTAGAGACAATGACCCAGTCTGCTTTGTAAAATATTTGTGTATGTGTTTGTCATATTACTCTTAAACTGATGTTTCCTTGTGGTTGGGATCTTGAGGAAGTAGAAATTAAACAAGAAGAAGCATGTAAGCTGTTCCAGATAAACCTTTGTCCATGGAAATCAGATCAATAGGTGATACAGTACCTGAGAACAAGTCATTCCCAGACTTTGGAATACACCAGCAAACTGGGGAAAGAAGAAATATTAAATAGATCCTCTTAAAGTGATTAAAGACATTTTTCATTCTCTTTGTAATCAAAGGTATTTTCTAGACTGTGTTTATGTGTCTGCAGGAAGCCAAAGCTGATGCACACCAAGGCCCTGCCCAGGTCAAAACTGCTCAGAATGCCCTGCAGAACACTGTGCCTGCCGTGACCACAGGAGATCCTGAAGTGGACAAAAAGATAAAGAATTTGAAAAAGGTGTGAAGAGATTATTTTTCTAGCAAACAGTATTTCTCCAAGGGCTGATCTGTCAGACCTAGTGGGAGTGTAAGGTGAGCTGAGTTCAGGAGGATGCACGGTAATGTCTGTCGTGTGCCAGGGTTCCTGAAGGTGCCATCCCAGGTGCCAGTACAGGGAGGAGTTTTTAAGACGAGCCCTCAGGCTCTGGCCAGGAGTGCTGGAGGTGCAGGCAGTGCCCAGGAGGGTGTGGGGTGCCCTGGCAGGCGTTGGTGCCCACACAGGAGCTCTGTGCCTTCTGTGGCTGTTGGGACCTGCATCTGGCAAGGGAACAGTGCCAAGTCCACTGCCAGTCCTGACAATTCTTGCATTAAATAATGCCAGAATAGAAATTGTTAAGTTCTGGCTAGAGAATCTTTCCCATTTCTCTTGGCTGCCTCCTGCTGCTCATAGTCTCTGGATCAACATTCCAGGCTTTCTGAGGAAAATGTGTCATGAAGAAGAGGCATGGTGATGGAGTAATTTCCAAGTTTGTATCTAGCCCTTCAGTGAGACAGTGTCTGGTGTTTGTTTCAGAGATGAAGTGCTGCTGTTCTCCAGGTTCTGTTCCTGAAAGAAATGTCTGTTATGGGTGGGAAATTCTGGGCAGAGCATCTGGATATGCTTAAGGGATTGTGCCTTCCACAGAGACCTGTCTCTGGATGCATCAGGCCATTACAAGTGCAGCAGCTTCTTAGACTATTTTCTATTCTTGTTTCACCAATATTTTTGTGTTAACTGGCTTTTTGTGTATTTTTTTTGCAGAAACTAAAGGCAATTGAGCAGCTGAAAGAACAGGCAGCTGCTGGCAAACAGCTGGAGAAGAATCAGGTATGGTTGGGATCTGTATAGTTTATTCCAGGTTCATTTTATAATAAGCTACATCTATGACATTTTATGCTTCTCTGCTCTAGGTGGAGAAGATTCAGAAAGAAGCTGCTCTTCTTAAGGAACTGGAAGACCTGGAACTGGGTGTTTAAATCTTCGTTGGGCTCCTGTATGGTTCTAACATGAAGTTGATGCAAAATGTAGTTTGTTAAACATTTCAGCAAATGACCAAGGGTGAGGAAGTCCACAGATTTGCTTGTCATTTCTCTTTAAAAAAGCGTTTTCCTAAAGATTTGTGCACATGAAGCCGTAAGCACGTGATGAGTATCCATCAGCTAGTTCTGCTGCTGTTCCAACGAGCAATGCACTCTTTTTCTGAGAACATACTGCCTAAAGCAGATTTTTTTGTCTTGGTTGTGTGGGAGAAGGGAAGGCGCTGAAGCCATTTGATATCTTTATTTAAGAGGAGATGTGGTCTCTATGCAATAAGGGCACGTGGATGAAATAAAGAGCATTTATTGACGGCGGGCTGTCCTTGCTGTGTGTGACCGCCAGGGGGCGCGCCCGGCCCGGCCCCGCCCCGCCCCGCCGCGCGCGTGACCGCGGCGAGCGGCGCGCGGTGCCTCAGAGCGCCGAGATGCGAGCGGCGGGGCTGCGGCGGCTGCTGCTGCTGCTGCTGCTGCTGGCGGGGCTGGCCGCGGCTCCGGGCGGCGGCGGCGCCGCGGCGGCGGAGCAGGGCGGGTTGCCGGCGAAGAAGCTGCGCATGGCCTACGCCACCGGGCCGCTGCTCAAGTTCCAGATCTGGTGAGGGGCGCCCGCCAAGATGGCGGCGGCCAAAATGGCGGCGTCCGCAGGGCCTTCGCCTCTCCCTCCTTCGTTCGTTTTTTTCCCTTTCCCTCAGCGCGGCGGCGGCCTCGCTCGCTCTTGTCCGTGAAGGGGCCGCCGCCAGGGCTGGGGGCCGCCCCGGCCCGGGTGACCTGTCGGGGCGCCCGGCGCTGCCGGAGCGTGGGAGGCGGCACCGGGCCGCGGGCGGCGGCTCTGTCAGTGGGTCCCACTCTACGGCCACCCGCCGTAAAACCGCGCTTTTTCGGGCCCTTTAATGCCGCGGATGGCGTTGTGGCGATGCGGGACTAACGTTTGGTTGGAATCGATGTTTCAGCAGTGGCTGTAATTTTGTGTTTGTTTTGGTGCAGTGCCCGTATTGCAGTCGGTGCGCTCGGGCACCTTTGCACCATGCCGGGGGTGTTGCCGACGGTGCCAGCAGCTGCGAGCAGGACTGAGGCAGCCCCGGCACACGGGCTGTGTTTGCGGGGAGCGGGCCCGGAGCTCCCGTCAGCACGGTTCCCGGCCCTCAGGGCGGGCAGGCCGGGGGCGGCCGAGCAGAGCCTGGGCCGGGCCCTGTGGGTCCATGAGGCACCGCAGAAGCGCTCAGAGCAAAGTGCGCTTGGGTCTTGGGCGGCTTTCCGCAGTTTTATAGAGGCGGCTGCTGGAAGGCGAGTCAGGGGACAGCTCGGGAACATTTAACTCCTGCAGTTCACGTGTCGTGCCTACATGGGGAGTGACACTGCCTGTCTGGGCAATCCCAGAGAGGAATTCAGACGGCTCTGTGTGAAGATTTATTTTTTTTTTTAATTCTTTTTTTTGTTGTTGTTGTTTTTGGGCACAGAGCAAGGGATTGCTTACATCGACTTCCTAAATTAATCCTAATTTAACAGATTTTTACAGGGAACGCAGGTGATTTGATGCCCAGTGGGTGTTTCCAGAGCTCTGTTTGTGCTGGGATGTGGAGCAAACCAGTGTCACGCCCAGGGCTTACTTGTTGGGATTTGTGATGTGTAATTTCACTGCAGCTCAGGTTTTTTCTGTGCCATAAAAAATGTTAGTTCTGTTTTAACTGAAGAGGGTGAGTACTGCTGAGCAGTGGTTGTACCATGCAGCCCTCGATCTGTGGTGACAGTGCTGTCTGTGTTCAGTGTCTCCTGAGGCTACAGGCGGGTGTTTGAGGAGTACATGCGGGTCATCAGCCAGCGGTACCCAGACATCCGAATCGAAGGGGAGAACTATCTTCCTCAACCTATTTATAGGTGAGCGTGCCACCTTGTGCTGTGTACTGTCTGTCTGCTTTCCAGGGATAAACACGTGCCTTTACACTGAAATAATACAGAAAATGTAAACTTAAGGGGCTTTTCTCTTGCCATTACATACAAGTGTGGTGATTTTCTGCGTTACAGGTAGCTGCCTTAGTTTTCCGTACAAGTATCACTGTCTGGGTAGTTGTATGATGAGGCCTGTCATATCCAAGCTAAAATTATGTAACTTTTTTTTAAAGCAGTGATTTTTCCCAGCTTTTCTTCATGCTGTATCTGGACATAAATTCAATTTGTTGCTTAGGCTTATGCACAGTGACAAATCCCTGTAATGGGTTAAGGACACAGAGGAAGGGAAAGTTCACATTTAACATCTGAATCAGGGGAGCTCACCTCAGTGGGGAGGCTGCCAGATTGGCCTTTGGTGCAGCTGTGGGAGGAAAGCCCAAAGAAATTTCGCAAAAGACAAAATAGTGTTATTCCTGTTACTTAAAGCAGTGTGCCCACGCTGGAGAGTGATGCCATAGTTACTGGGTGGCTCCTGGAACACTCGTTGGCCCGATTTCTGGCAGGGTTGCAGTGGTGGGAGGCTGCAGGGCGCAGTGCCTCAGTGTGGGCTGGCTGTGGGGAGTTCTGCATCACTGGGAAATGCTCCACAACACGTGGTGCCCATCAGTTAAACATGTCTGTGATGTGGAACAGCTTCTTTAGAAACTGAATCTGTTACCTAGTTCAGGCATATGTAAGTTAAAAGCAAAGTCCCATCTGAGGTCTGCTGAGGGGCAAAAGAATCTGTGGTTTACGGGAAAGTGCCTTTCTGGGGTGCTGTGCAAAAGCAGGGTCTTATTGGGATATTGTTAATGTGTGTTGTTGCATTTTTGTTTTGTTGGTTTGATTTGCTTTGGGATTTTTTTACAGTGAGATTAACATTCTTGGAAAGTTTTGTACTTCCCCTGAAACATTTGATTGTTCACTGTCAAAATTCTAGTGAGGTAGATTAAGTTGTATATGGTGAAGTAGGAACTAAACCTTTCAATCACTGGTGTGTGTTGTCTCCAACAGGCACATAGCATCCTTCCTGTCTGTCTTCAAACTAGTATTAATTGGCTTAATCATCGTTGGCAAGGACCCGTTTGCTTTCTTTGGCATGCAAGCTCCAAGCATCTGGCAGTGGGGCCAGGAAAACAAGGTAAAGACATACTTTTAGTCTGAAAAAGCAGCTTCAGAGTTACTTTATGAGGGTGCTCTGTGAGTCCCTCAGTTCTGACTGATTTACCTTTCATACGCTACAGCATTACAGTAGAATAATTATTACCAGTTGTACTTTACACTTCTGACAAACCCAGGATTGCTTCTGTGATCTCTCTTCCAGCTGCTGCTACTGCAGAGGGGCAGATGAGGTTAATGTGCTATCAAAGATGATAAAAGAGTTTTTTATTTTTTAGGGCTCAAGAGTAGCATTTCAAGCCTGTATTATTGATGTTAAAATTACAGCTTCCCGTCTTTGTGGAAAAATCAACTGTTTTGCAGTTGATGTTTCCATCAGACTCCTGATAGATAGGGCAGCATTTAGAAGGGTGTTAGAAAAATGAAATTGAAATGCTGTGGGTGTTTTTGGAGAGCAGACTGGCATGACATTGTGGGAGAATAACCCCATGAGTCAGTACTCATGATGCCAGCAGATTCAGGGTGTTGTACTCTGATTTAGAGTAACCTTATTCCAGATTTATTCCACAAAACTAAAGTAATTTGCAGACCTTCCTGCTGAGCTGCCCAGTTCCCTGGGTTTTTCACTGGCCAGTTTGCATGCCCAGAAGCTGTAATATTTCCAGCTGGGTTAAATGAGCCAACTCTGTGCCTGGCTGGGCTGGCTGTAGTGCATAGCTGCTGTCCCTGTGCCAGGTTCTGTGATGTTGCAGTGACCTGTGTGACTGTGCCTGTGAACAGGAAAAGGAAATTAGGGATGTGCTGGTGGTGAGGGAGGAGCTACACTGCTGAAAATGCTGTCCTTTCCTCCTTAGTCACCCATGCAGAGAGAAAATTCCAGCTGAAGAGCTTGGAGGCATGCAGGAGGGTTGGTGGTTCCTATACACATGTGACTTGCCTTGCTCTGCTCTTTGTGGCTGGGCCCTTTGCTCTGTGATCTGGAGATTGCTGTGACAGTGACAGGCTGTATCTGGGAATAGTTCCCATGTCCCCTGCAAACCTGGCTGTGCTGGCTCCAGAGGTGTGCAGAGGGCTGTCACTTGGGTGGGTTTGGAGCTGGTTTGGTGCATTTCTGGGGAAGGCAAGGTGCAGTCTGTTCAAGGGGAGGAAGGGGAAGTGTCTGTAGATGGGAACATTCCTTGAACAATCACAGAGGGAGTTCAGAGGCACCAGTGAATAATAGTAGGTGTGGCTGAGGTCTGTGTGGATCTTTGTTCCCTTCCAGGTGTACGCCTGCATGATGGTCTTCTTCCTGAGCAACATGATTGAGAACCAGTGTATGTCCACTGGGGCTTTTGAAATCACTTTGAATGGTGAGCTGAGACTTCGTTTGAGGGGTGTCACATATACACATGTGAGAGCCTGTGGGGTGAGGAGAATGAGGGATGGTGTCAGGAAAGTTATATCCCAAATGTGGTATGTAGAAATTGCCATCCATTTGGATCTTCAGATTTCATCTATCACAACAAAATATAAAAATCATAAAAGTCTTATAAAGCAATTGATACAGATGTCAGATATTCTAGAATAGCTCTGTAAAAACTTACTCTGAAGGATATTTGATCCCTTGGAATAACTGTGTTATGTTCTTGCTTTATATGTGATGTGCATTAAGTAGGAAGCCATCAGCTGGGGGCGTGCACTCTCCAATTAGATGCTTTCCCTGTCTGTTCTGCAGCATGCTTTAGCCTTGGAATCCTAAAGAATCCATTACGGTTACCAGATTATCAGTACTGTTGGGCAACAATACTGATTTTCCAGGTTAACAGGAATGTCAGGATATTTTGCACCTCTCCATCAATATGATACACTTCTAAGTGGAAGCATTAGACACTCTGCCCTCCTTTCTTGTAACCTTGGGAAAAGGAGACTCAGAGGTGACTTTACCACTCTCTACAACTCCCTGAAAGGTGGATGTCGTCAGGTGGGGGTCGGTCTCTTTCTCCAGGCAGCAACTGACAGAACCAGAGGACACAGTCTTAAGCTGTGCCAAGGGAAATAAAAGTTGAGTATTAGGAAAAAGTTTTTTACGGAAAGGATGATAAAGTATTGGAATGGTTTGCCTGGGGAGGTGATGGAGTCACCATCCCTGGATGTGTTTGAAAAAAGACTGGATGTGGCACTCAGTGCCATGGTTTAGTTGAGGAGTTAGGGCTGGGTTGGACTTGATGATCTTGGAGGTCTCTTCCAACCTGGTGATTCTGTGATCCCTAGTTGGTTCAGCAAGTGGTTGGAAGGATTATTGATTCAGATGTTTTCCTCAGCACAGATCAGTACCAACTCACACAGCTTCCTAGAGCTTCTCAATTCCATGTTTGCACCAGCTCTGCCTGTTTTTTGATGCTCCCAGTGTAATGGTGCTTTTCTCCCATGTATGTTCTGTGCTAGATGTCCCAGTGTGGTCTAAGCTGGAGTCTGGCCACCTCCCTTCCATGCAGCAGCTTGTACAGATCCTTGATAACGAGATGAAGCTCAATGTGCACATGGAGTCAATGCCCCATCATCGATCATAGCCCCATCGATCAGCACTGAAACTTCTCGTAAGTCTCCTCCAGTCACCAGTGTGTTTGCCCAGGTGAGAGAGGCACACTGGAGACTGGATTGTGTGTTTGTCCAGTTAAATGTTTTTCTGGAGAATTAGCTCCTGTGATGTTAAACTGTCACGTTTGGTGTCACAGAGGCTGTTTGGGGGGGAGGTTTTGGGATGTGGCTCATTCTGCCTGTCTCAGAGCAGGAAGCTGGCATTCCATGAGGCAGGAGAACATGTATTACTGTAGGCAGAAGGGCATTGAATGGCTAATGTCATTGAAGTGTGTGGTGCAAAGATCAGAAACGCGCTGCCTTACGTGCCTTAGAACAGTCTCTGCACAGAGGATTAGGGTCTCCCTGGCTTTTAACCCAGTTGAATTCCACAACCTTGGGGAACAGGATGTTGTCCTGTTCCTTGCTTAACCCTGGAGAGCAGCACACCGTCATGCTCCAGTTGCTATACTGCCCTGCCCCTCCACAAAAGCTCCACAGCTTTTGGTAGCACAGGGTTCACATCCTGTAGGTATTTTATGACAAACCACTTCCACATCTCTGTGTCACCTGTGGCGTTCAAAATGCATAGGTTATGATTCTGCATCTTGGGGCTTGCTTGATGCAGGTGTGCAGCAGGTTCAGTGCAGGTGTGTCCCTGGCTCAGTGCAGGTGTGACCCAGGCTCAGTGCAGGTGTGACCCAGGCTCAGTGCAGGTGTGACCCAGGCTCAGTGCAGGTGTGACCCAGGCTCAGTGCAGGTGTGTCCCTGGCTCAGTGCAGGTGTGTCCCTGGCTCAGTGCAGGTGTGTTCCTGGCTCAGTGCAGGTGTGTNCCTGGCTCAGTGCAGGTGTGTTCCTGGCTCAGTGCAGGTGTGTTCCTGGCTCAGTGCAGGTGTGACCCAGGCTCAGTGCAGGTGTGCTGCTGTGGCACAGGGCTGTTGACGACTGTAACCCAGGTGTCTCTCCACAGGCGTTGGGTGGTGGTTCCTGGGCCACGTGGTGCAGACCCATGAAGGCCTGCACTGAAGACAGCCGCTGTTGGTGCAGGCTGGATGCCTCTCTTGCATCCACGTTGTGCCTCCTGGACAAACACTCAATGAGCCCTGTTTCAGTGCTGGCTGGTCCACACTGCACAGCCACGAGTGCAATAATACTGTATAGTTTTTTTAAGACTTCATTCGACCAGTTCATAGATCAGCAATGCAGGCATTACTAATGGTAACTTATTTTATATTCATGTTTCACACAATGGCAGATTGAGTTGATACCTAATTTTTCCTTGGAAAAAGAGAAGTTTGTTTAATCTGTTGTATTTTATATGAATTTATGTTCTTTTTGTAGTTTAAATGAAGTTATAGGAGTGTCTGATATTGTCCTAAGCTGTTGAGTAAGTGATAGCTGTCTATCAAATCTCTTTAATGTGGTTAAAACAGGTTTGTATATTTTTCAAAATCTATGGAAGAGTCGAACAGTGCATTATATACTGAATTATATAAGCAAAATTATATGCAGAATAGTTACATCATTTGGTGACTTCAGTGAAAATTAAGATCAGCTACTCTTTAATCATGTGGGCCAGCTCTAGCAGTTCTTCCTTGGCCATTTGAGAGATGAGCTGGGCCTTCCTGCTGTCCTAAATAGAACCCAAGAACATTAATTGAAATAAAGAGTTCCCATTTCCTGTGTGAAGTACCTTGTTTGTCACTTATGGACATTCTTGGAACTGCAATTGAAAAAACTGCATAAAAAGCCAACTTTTCAAAGTTACTGATCTTGTATTTGTCGTGTGTAGGCCCTCGAGAACCTCCAGTGCAGGGAGGGGCACATGGAGCTTGGCCTTACCCTTCAGGCACCTGCCACAGTTGAGGTGTGACCTCCCTGGGGGAAGCTGGCCAGGTGAAGCCCAAGTTAGCTGTGAGAGGCTGGGAGGTTCCTCACTGCCAAGTGCAGCACCACAGGTCTCTAAATGCCCATTGACAGCTCTGTGTTTGCAGTGCTTGAAGCAGAGCCCATCCCTGGCTGCAGCTGGTACTCCCTGGAACCAAGCATAGGTGATTGCTTTGGGCACTCTGAGGGCATTTGTCACTCTCTGGACAGGGAACCACCTTGTTTTGTACCTGCAGCCGGCTGAGCTGCCATGGGCACTGGGAATACTTGGGGCATTCCTGCTGGTCCCACCTTCTTGTCAGGAGTGGCAGAGCAGTACCTGTGTGGGTGACTGGAGCAAACACCTGCCTGTGTACCTGTCCCAAGCCCTGGCTTGGCTGTGCTATGTTTTTACCTTGTGCCTTAGCCAAGGCCTGAAGTGTCTACTCAGCTGGGGCTGGAGACAGAAGAGAGGCTGCTCAGGAGCTGCCTGAGCAAAGCCCTCTCATGCCTCCATCACCAGGGTGTCCCCAGTGAGAGCTGCTACTGCCTGCCCTGAGCAAGACCCATTTGGGGCTGTGCAAATCAACCCTGGACTGCCCTTTGCTCTGCACCAAGGCAGGGCAGAGCCAGAGGAGAAACCTTGCTGAGCACGTGCAGGTGCCACAGCATCAGGGACTGTCTCTGGCTCATTCTGCCTTACACCACACACACACACCGGTCAAAGCTCCTGTGCATTTATTATCGCCTTGATGGAGCTGCGCAGCTCATCACTTATGTCAGCAGCCATGCAGAGCTCCAAGATCTTCACAGCCTGGGTCATGAGGTACATGGGAGGCTGCATTTTGTTCCACTGCACACTGGAAGGGAAGTTGAGGCATCCCCGCATCCTGTCGAAGAGCTGCAGGATCCTCACCCGGAAGGCAAGCAGCAGGAGCTCGTCCTCACCCAGCTGGGCTGGTGGAAGCGGCTGGCTGGCGGTGCCGACCTGCAGAACCAAGGACACGTGTCAGCAGAGCCACCCGAGCTGGGGGCAGGGCTTCCAGCAGACAAACCTGCCCCTGTGACGGAGCCCCTGGAGGAAAGTAGTTGCCATGCACCCTGCTCATAGCTCTTCTCCCTGTGGCAGAGCCAGGGTGACCCTTGGGGATGTAGCCGGGGTCCTGCCTGGGAGTGGAGTCCCACACTGTGGCCCCTTGAAGAGAGCTGGGGCTGGCAAGTGCCCCATCTCCACAAGAGTGGCAGTAATATGCACACCTCCACAGCTTGCTTTTTGGGGAAGGAGCATGGGACAACATAGGGAGCATCCACCACAGGCTAAGTGCAGATGGGAGCTTCTCTGGCTGCCCTGCTCCTGCTGTGGGGAGTGGCTTGGCACAGGAACAATACCTTCACTTTGGTTCCCATGTTGAATTTTGCTTGTCGACCCATGGCGAGGAAGGAGATGAAGATCTTGTCCTGGGCCAGGATCCTGACTCCCACATGGCGGTTCAGGGAGATGAAAATGGGGCTCAGTGGGACATGAGGTCCTGGCAACAAGTTTGGCCACATCCACCTTCTTACCCTGTTGCCTGCTTGGTCCAAATACTGCCCACCCTGGATACTCATATTTATCCTAAAGAAAGGGAAATGGAAGCTCTGAACTCTGTAAGCTCCTGTGGCAGAAGGTCTCTCATTCCCCTGAGGGATGGGACAGGGGCACAGCAGGGGCAGGGTCTGTCCCCCATCTCTCAAGGCACAGCTGGGTTGCCTTGCTCTGAGGGCACCCAAAGCAGGGCCTATGAGCTGCTGAATTTGTCTATTTTTGGATGCTATTAAAAATACCCTTTATGGCCTTTGAAATGTCAATGCACAGAGGAGACAGCTGAACGCACCACTCATCTCCGTTTGGGTAATAGCATGTGCTCCTGCCATCAGACTGAAACAGTGCTCGGATTTTGGCTGTCCTCTGCTCGTCTTCCTGTACTATGCAAATCAGCTGGTCTCTCTGTCGCGTAATGATGATGGCCAGGTTTCCAGATGGATAGCTGCCACCAGGTAAGGTGTTTGTAACCCCCTGCTTTGCTTGACTGGTCTGTTACTACACACTAAATACTTCTGGGTACTACTTTGGGGTGTAAAAACATATATTACTCAGAGCACTGTGTTAAAGGTGTTTAGCTTCCTAGGGCTGGGTCTTGGAAGCTAGTGCTCATTGGAGCTGCTGACTGTTCTCTGAAAGCTCAGCCCAGGAGCTGTGTCAGGTTTCACTGCTGCTGTTCATCAGACAGAGCGAGTGGGAATGATGAGCCAGGTTGTAATAAAGTGGACTGGGACACATTTAAAATTAGTAACAGCCCTGGACTAGTGGAGGCAAGTGAACTCTGTAAAGGATACAATAACTGCGAGGTTCCGTCTGGGAGCATGGTAAGGAATTTCTTTCCATTTTTGTAGTACTTCTGCACCAATTTACCCTTCCCCACCTAAGATTGGAAGGATGGAACAAATGAGAGCAGTCTGGCACAGCTGCCCTGTGAAAATGGGTACTGCCGGGCTCCGACCGCTCGGCTGACACGTGCAAAGGGCTCCCGTCGCTGTCGGCCGCAGGTACCTGCCTTCTTCCCCAGAAGACTGAAATCATAGCCAAGGTCACCGAAGGCCACAGGCTCCTCTTCGTGCTCGGGCTCTGTCTCGGGCTCAGGCTCCTCCTCAGGCCGGGACTCGGGCTTGGGCCCAGGCTCCTCCTGGGGCTGGGGCTCTGGCTCCTCCTCGAGCCAGGGCTCGGGCTGGGGCCCGGGCTCCTCCTCGGGCCAGGACTCGGGCTCGGGCCCGGGCTCCTCCTGGGGCTCCGGCTCCAGCTCCAGCTCCTCCTGGGGCTGGGGCTCCAGCTCGGGCTCGGGCTCAGCTGCACTTGGAACAGGCTCTGGTGTCCCACCTTTGGGAGATGGGAGTTCCTGGGAAAGCTCATAGGAAATGGATCCAGCTTGCTGTGAACCTGCAGAGCACAGGGAGGGCCTCTGTGCAGCAGAGGGGGTTGGCAGTGGCCACCATGGGGCTGCCTGATTCCTCTGGGGGAGTGGGAGTTCCTGGCTGAAACGTTCCATCCTGACAGTCTGTCTTGGGGTATTTTCTAACAAGGGCAGTCCAAAGTGCTCAGCTATTTCAAAGCACAGGATTATGATAAAAGATAGTATTTTTTTCAGTTATGTGTATACACACAACTGTGTAAAGACCAGCTTTTTGGGATAACATTTGGCTCCACACACTGGAACTGACCATTTGACATCCCAGTGCTGCAAAAGCCTCAGTGCCCTGCTATCCTTTGTGAAAACATGCCCATATTGTAAATCTGGTTCACCTGTCAAAACTCCTCAACTACAGCTAGACTCAAAGGCTGCTCAGTCATCCACAGCCTGGGGCTAGGAATTGGTGGAGTATCCACCTGGTCAGGCAAAATATGGGTGAGCCTCATTTTGGCAGTTCCTCCTACTTCCCAAGGGCTTGGCTCTGCCAACTTGTCCTCTCAGGTCAGGTTATGTGCATCTCAGCTGGAAACTTCACATGTACTGAAAATCATGACAAACAGCCTCTCTGTGCTCATGTGTGAGGGATGATTTAATACAGCTGTATCTAATTTAATGAGATTGCATATCTGACAACGAACGAACATGCTGCTGTGTAAAATCCTCCAGTTAGAAACCAGCAATTCCACTGCATGCATTGTTGAGACAAATGGACAAATCCATACAGAAATGCCAACTCACCTTTAGTGGCACTCGGCTTTAAAGACTGCTCGGCCAACTCTCTAGCCAGGTGTCTCTTCTGCTGCCTGGAAAATAGAAGTGTTGTTGACACCTCATGTATCTTGTTTGGAAAGCTGCAAGTAGTGGATATCCCTGCTTTAGGAACACAGTTTCTGAATCTGTTTTTCTCTCTGCTCACAATTCCAAGTAACAGGCAGCAGTGTCACCAAAATACTCGTGCCTCAGCAGGAAGGAATTATGCCCACACAGATTCCAGTGAACAGACTGCCACTGCGGTGACATCAGCTCTGCTGGCGGGAGAGCCGAATATTGTAATGGGGTTTGGGTCAGGATTTTACGTGAAAGAGAAGGACAGATGCCCACAAGATCAAGAAAATAGCTCATCTTAAAGTCTTGTGTAGCTTCCTACAAATCTGACAGTGGGACAGTGGTTTGGTTTGTGCTTTGTACATAGTAGGAAGCACTTTCACCCTCAGCCTGCGGAGGATTTTCAAGGAGACCTACAGTTTGTTTCCAGGTATACTGGTTTGGTTTTCCTTTTCCCTGTGGCTTAGACTTTCCCTGGAGGTTTAAACTCTTGCACAAGCTTTGGGTGTCCTGTAAACAGCCTGAGAACTTGCATAGTTCTTATGCGTGACTCTGGAAACTGTAATCCAAACAATTTATAGAGCAAAACAGAAATACAAACTTCAGCTTTGTTTCAGTGCCAGAGGTAGAAGCTACATTCAAATGCTGTCCCTTCCCACAGCTATTTTTTGGACAGTGCAGTTTTTGGCTCTACCTGTCTCTAAGATAGTTCATCTGCCAGCACTGGAATTAACATTTCACCCAGCATGTGTCTCACCATCTCCTTGTGCAGCCTGGCAATAGAGGAGTCAGGAGGGACCAGAGAGAAGCTGAACTTCCGGTGCCTAAATTTCTTCTTTAATCCCTCTCCCTGCAGCTTCTTAACACTCCTTTTCCCCTCAGAGCTCCCTGTGTTCGTTACACAGACCTGATCCCCAGTTCTCCCAGTACCTCCAGTTCTCTTGCTCCTTTGACAGCAGCAGGTTGGCTTCACAGCCGAGGGATTCCTGGGTGCTGACAGCTCTGGGAAGGCTGCTGACATCCTCGAGCCTCTTCCTCTCATTCCTGATGAACTCGTAGAGCTCTCGGCTGCGCTCGCAGCAGAATCTCTAGAAGGCAAGAGAGCGGAGCCGTGAGCACGGCTGTTGCACGGCAAACCCTGCTCGTCCTTCCCACCAGCTTACGTCTTCCTGGTCCTCGGAGAGAGGGACGTCCTCGGAGAAAGGGAACGGCCTCAGCAGGTTGCCACAGTACTCGCATGTTGGCTCAGCATCCTCCTCTGCCTGCAGCGATGGTGGGGAGAGCAGGGAGGAAGGACATGGGGTGCCAGCCCCCAGACCCCCGGCTCAGCACGGCTAAAGAGGGCTCTGCTCAAAATGCAACAAATGTGACAAAGCGCCTAAGGGCACTCATGGCAGATCTGTGTCTGGGGTATCTTGGAACAATTTAACTCAAAGCATTAGCTTCAGGAAACCACCAAAAAGAAAAGCAGAGGTGTTGTAAGTAAATCAATAAATGCTCCCTAAGAAAGGGAATGACTGTGATATTTATGAGCTGTGCTCCTTCCCAAGGAAGCTGAGAGCACAGAACACTGAGGCTGAGGATGTGAATGTGTTACAGAGAAAAATTCTTGATGTCTGCAGGTATGGGAATTTCTGAGGAAGCACCAGCAGACTTGGTGATACAGTGCTGGTCACATCTGACCAGGTGCAAACCAGGTTGGCAGCAGGGTGTGTTTTGAGTATGGAAACAAAAATTCCCTCACTCCCCACCTTGTGCCTTGGATTAATTCTTTGGTGACTTTGCTCTGCTAAGGGTTACAGGGAACTCTGTGCCCTGCTTGTATTCTGTGTTTGTACCTATTTATATACATTTTCTATCAGATTTAGACAAAATATTCTGCTGGGAAATTCTCAACAGAGGATGCAGCAGTGGGGAGAGACTGCACAGCCTCTTGCTACCCAGGTGTGCACAGCCAGCACTGTTTCAACAGCCTCGCAGAAGAAAAACCTGTCATGAAGGGGCTCCCTTGCGGGCTCGGCAAAGGGCGTTGGTTCCATGTTTTGCACATGGAACTGTGTGAACGAAGCAGCGAGGTGCGCCCACCCCCAACTGACCTCGTGGTGTACGTTTGGCTGTGCGGACTCGGGTCTGTAGGCCAGGAGGGTGGGCAGGCCCGCGAGGATCGGCTGCGGGCCGGCCGGGGGTGTCTCGCCCCGCGGCTCTGCCGGGAGCTCTGTGCCCTCCTCGGGGGGCCGGGGCCAGCGGAGCCCGTCCGCCCCATCGTCCGCCCCTCCGCTGGGCTCCGCGGCCCAGCCCGGCCCGTCCATGCCCGGCGGCTGCGGCGGCGGCGTCTCCAGGGCGACGGGCGCGGGGCACGCCGGGAGCGCGCGGGCTGCGGCTGCGCCCTTGTACCGGCCCCTGTGCCGGCCCCTGTGCCGCCCGGTACCGGCCTCTGTACCGGCCCCTGTGCCGCCCTCTGTGCCGCCCGGTACCGGCTCTATACCGGCCTCTGTACCGGCCCCTGTGCCGCTCGGTACCGGCCTCTGTACCGGCCCCTGTACCGCCCCCTGTGCCGCCCGGTACCGGCC
The DNA here is from genome assembly GCF_001522545.3 of Parus major. NCBI lineage: Eukaryota > Metazoa > Chordata > Aves > Passeriformes > Paridae > Parus > Parus major. The sequence goes on along the minus strand of NC_031778.1, from coordinate 24,770,063 downwards.
TCTGTACCGGCCCCTGTGCCGCCCCCTGTGCCGCCCGGTACCGGCCCTGTACCGGCCCCTGTGCCGCCCCCTGTGCCGCCCGGTACTGGCCCTGTGCCGGCCCTTGTGCCAGCCCCTGTGCCGCCCGGCACCGGCCCCGGGCCGAGGCTGCCCCGCGGCGCTCGCTGCTCTTCGGGGCTGTAGCTGCGGCTGCTCCGTTCCCGCGGCCGCCTCGGCGGGGCTGCGGGCGCTGTGCCGGCCGCACTGCCCGGTACCGGCTGTCCCCGGGAGCCTGCGGGGCCCTTGGTGCCAGCGGTGTCCGAGCCGCCGTTCTCGGTCCTGCTCCTGCCGTCCCCGCTCCGCATCTGCCGAGCCCCGGAGCTGCTGCTCGGGGAGCTGGGCTGGGGGTGACAGCACGCGTTACCGAACCCGAGCTGACTGTGCGGACACCACCTGCCCGAGCGCGTTCCTTACACCTGTGCCACACGCTGTCACACACCTTCCTGAGCTCTCCCGCAGGACTTGGTGCTGGGGAACCTCTGCAAGGAACCCGCACATACAGTTTGCAGAATAAAAGAGAGAAAACTGTCATGTGCAAACACAGTCAGGTTTGGCTACCCCTCGGGAGAGCAGGTGTGTGCTACTTTACCAGTGCTGGCTGTAAAAATTCACAGTGTCTTACTAGCATGTGAGTTCCACAACACAGTAAGTCAGCTTCACTTATTTTTCAGATGGAAAGCGCATGTTGAGATGCAGCCAGTGGTACCAGTGACTCGTCTGGTGTTGGTGCCCAGAGCACTGCAAGATTATTTCCATGGCTTCCTGGGATCACCACAGCCCTTGGGTCTGGCTGTGGTACGACGGAGCCGAGTGCCTGTCCCGACAGCCAGAGGCACAGCCCCAGCCAGGGCCCCTCGAGTTGTGCTGTGTTCAGTCTAAACTCATCAGGCCCTGGACACTTGCATTTTCATTTGCCTTTGAATCGGAAATAGTTTTTAGGGAGAACTCTAGCAACAGAAAAGTTGCTTCCCAGGCACAGCTTTTGCTCCCTGGGCATCACCTTCCACAGCAGATGGTCCTGGTGGGCTGGAGAGCAGCCAAGGGGCTCAGGGCACCTCCCAGGTGTTGTAGCCTGGCTGGGGGTCTGCCTGGCACGCAGGTCTGCCTGCTGCAAGCTCTGTCCAGATATGCTTCACCATCCCTTTCAAGGCTGGGGGCTTGAGAGGGGTCAGTTCTGTTCAGAAAAACAGGCAGGCCTCAATAATCTCTTCTGAATGTCTTAAGGAACTGTCACAACTTTACTTGGGAAGTCATATCAGCTGCCTTGGGAGGAAAACCTGAAACCTGAGGGAATCCTGAAATGAATGCCACTTGTCTACTAGGTGACCTGAATTGGAAACACCTCCCTTCTTGGCAGTGCCAGCTGAGGTATTCCTTATCCTAAACTCAGTTTCAGTCAGAAAAGACACAAGGTGATGGGTTTGTTTTGTTTGGGTTTTTTTTAGGTGAAATCTAGCAAGAGTTTGCTACTCTTTCAGAACTGAATGGAGTGGACAGACCTAATGATAAAGTGTGTTAACTTATGTGGGTTATAGGTAACACTGGAGTAATTAATTAATCCTGCTATATTCAAAGACACACTTTGGAGCTTTGCTTTATGCAAAAATCCTCTTATGTCCCAAATGTCAATAAGCAAATTACCTTCCATGATAGGTTTTACCAAATTACAGAAAAATTAATCAGATCCTTAGGAATTCTTGCTTAAATCCTGATGAAAGCACAGGTAGTGACAGCTGTTGGAGCCATAGCTTGATTTTGATCCTGTTTATGCAGGAGGCAATTAGTTCACCAGGCTGATGCTGCTGGAGTTCTGCTGGCACAATGTAAGCGACACCAGCTGTAGAATCTTTAATTGTTGGTATTCAGTGCCTAGAGGGTAATTCCTTGGGAGGTTTTTTCCATGGTCACTTCCAAGTTCTTGCAGCCAGACCGAGCTTCCCTTCACTGAGGCCAAACTTGTTCCTGTGCACTTTTCTGAGGGCTGCTGCCAGGTGCTGGTGACGGCTGCTTAGGGCTTGGACATAACTCCAGAGCTCTCCCAGGAGGAACAGTCAGGACTGGTTTTCCTCCTTTTGTATTGTATTTATTCACACCAAGCCTCACCTGTCCCTTTACCTGCCATTTTCCACCATTGTGAGGCTTCCCCCTGGCAGTGTCACCTCGTGGCTCAGTGCCTCCTCCAAATGGTGCACGGACAAGATTTGGCACAGCCGTGTGTGGAGCTGGTATTTGCTGTCAGTGACTCCAGCAGAACGTTCCTGTGGCAGGGAGGAGCTGCAGGCAGAGTCAGTTGTGGTGACAGCCCCATGATTCAGTTGCACAGGTCAGGCTGTCACTGTTGTCCCTGGGACTCACATCCCCACCCAGTTCCTCTGCTCGTGTGTCCAGCAGCGGGGCTGGGAGGTGGCACGGACAGGGAGCCTCCAGGGAGAGCCAGCCCGTGCCAGGGGATCCCAGCTGATCCAGCATGGCCGAGCACACCACGAAACCACGGAGCAGCTGCCACGCACTCCTGTGTTAATACAGCTCCTCAGTGGAGGTTTTGCAAAATATTTATTGCAAAATAAAAGAAATATGGCAACAAAACTTAAATAGCAAATGACAAGACACTGGCCATAAAGCTCTTGTTATATTATGAATCTTTGACAATAATCAATACTAGAGTGTGTCCCAGGGCAGCTGCACATGGACAACCCTGTGTCACTGGCTCCAGCCATCTGCAGTCTGTGAAACCTGTGCCTCCTGCTTGCCCCTGTACCTGGCCCCATCCCCCTAAAGCAGACAGGAGCCAGCAGTTCCATGCTCTGTGAAATGTGCCCCAGCCCCTTCTCTCCTTTTTCCTGTTAAAGCCACCACAGCTGACCCAGTGCTCTTCCCTTCTGTAAAGTACCAGGGAATGGAGAAATATTGCTGAAGTACCTACTGCTCCCCTCACAGCTTCTCCTGTGAGAGGCTGCTTGGATTTCTTTCCTTTCTCACCTATTCTCACATCTACTAGGAAAGGACAGGCAGCCAGGGAGGAGTACAGAGAGATTGTAAGAGATCAGGTTAGGACTGCCAAAGCCTGAAAGAATTAAATCTGGCCAGAGGCATCAATGGCAACAAGCGGAGCAACCTCTATAGGTACACTGGTGATAAAAGGAAGACTTGAGAGAATGTGGACCCTCTATGGAAGGAAATAGGAAACCCAGTTCCCTGGGACGTGGAGAAGGCTGAGGCACTCAGCCACGTTTCTGACACAGCCTTCACGGCATGCTGCTCCAGCCACACTGGCCAAGTCACAGGAGGCAAAGGCAGAGAGCAGCAAAGAACTGCCAGCAGTAGGAGAGCATCGGGGTCGAGGAGGTCTAAGGGACCTGAAGGTGCACAAATCCATGGGACATGATGAGATGCACCTGTGGGTTCAGAGGGACTGGTGGAAGAAGTGGCTTGGCCACTATCCATCATGTTAGAGAAGTTGTGGTAGTCCAGAGAAGTTCCCACTAACTCCAAGAGGGGAAACATAACCCCCCCCCCCCCCTTTTTTTAGAAAGAGGAATTAGGGAGATCCACAGAACTACAGGTGGTCAGGTCTCACCTCAACACCTGGAAAAATCCTCCTGGAAACGATGCTAAGGCACATGGAAAACGAGGTGACTTGTGATAGCCAATATGGCTTCACTAAGGGCAAATGATGAGAACTTAGAGCCCCTTCCAGTGCCTAAGGGTGTTACAAGAGAGCTGGAGAGGGACTTTGGACAAGGGCCTGGAGTGACAGGACAAGGGGGACTGGCTTCCCAGTGCCAGAGGGCAGGGCTGGATGGGATATTGGGCAGGCATTGTTCCCTGGCAGGGTGGGCAGGCCCTGGCACAGGTGCCCAGAACAGATGTGGCTGAGCTTGGATCCCTGGCAGTGTCCAGGGCCAGGCTGGGCAGGGCTTGGAGCCATCTGAGATATTGGAAGATGTCCCTGCCCATGGCAGGAGGATTGGAACAGATAATCATCTCTTCCAAACCAAACCCTCTTGTGACACTAAAGCCTTTTATTAAAGCCCACCTGTGACAGAAGGAGTCTGTACTGCTGCTGAAAGGGCTTCTAGATGTGCTCCAAACAGGAGCCTCTTAAGCCACATATCTAATGGAAGCACTCTTTACATAAAATATAATTATAAAAGGTAACTCTGTGTGTATAATCTTCCTAAGGCACCCAAGAATTTTAAAAGACCGTGTCCCGCTCATGTTACTTACAGCACACTCTTGTTCCTCTTCTGCCCAAAGTTACAACCGTTGGCTAGTCAGAAGCCTTAGCATACAAGATGGCATAGCTGAACAGCGTCAAAAACAGGAACCAAAACCAAACCCTGCTGAAGCACTACACCCAGACAGCTCGAGTCTCACTAGCATTGCATCATGGGCAGCACATAGAAATTGTCACGTTGATGCCGAGGTTTCCGTTGTCAGCAAAAAGGTGTGCGGTGGCTGTATCAAAAACGAGGCAGTTGCTGCTGCGGATGGCCACGGACACGCCGTCGTGGATGGAGCAGGGAGACGCCTCCCAGGTCAGCCGGTGGCAGCTGCTGTGCAGCTCCAGTCTGTACTGAAAGTTCTCTGCCTGCTTACGGGTGCCAATGAGCAGCACGGTGGCAAAAAACTGCTGGTGACCTTCACACTTCTCCTGTTTCTTCAGCACCAGCATGAAGTGGTGACCAAAGCACGACTGCATCATCACCCAGTCCACTGCCCCTGGCAGGTTAATGTCTGTGGCAAGGAAAATGATGTCTTCTCCCTGAAGGGTGGTAATGCTTTTGTGGGCATGCATGAGGTGGGACATGACGGCTTCCAAGGACCCCTCCCAGTCACAGGAGGTACCAGGGCACGGGCAGGAGTAGGGACGGTACTCACACATGGCTTCATGTTTTGGCTTTTCTGTGTGGTGGAGTGCCAGGGAGCAGCCTGTTGTGGCATACTGGAAAGAGACCAAACAGAAGCCATCAGGAAAGGCACCAGCACTCGTATTCGCTGCTCCCACCCGTCAACTGGAAACACAGGTGATCAGCCAGAGTTCTCGTGCTCATTGCAAATTTTACATAACTTGTATGTAGCCTGGATTTAAGCTGAGCTTTTACTTAGTATTTGTTTCCACTTAAAATGGATTCTTCTTGTATTTTGTGGTTGTTTTTTCCTAACACAAGCACTTAGATAAAATGGGCTGTACGGCTGAGCTGTAGTTAGATCTGCTGTTGTGGTTAGATCTGATCCGTCCAGATCAGCTGGAGATGTCCTGGCTTGGATTTTCCTTTTCTTTAAAAAGAACAGAGGATTCTAGTTTCAACACCTGGGGTGATGGGTGGGTGTCCTCTGCAGGGGGATCTGGATGTGGGGATGATGGGTGGGGGTTTTCTGCAGGGGAACAGGGACGGGGGTGGTCCGGGCGGTCCCCCTGCCCAGCCCCTCATCCTTACCTTGCACGGGAAGAGGACGGCCGAGGCCACCTTCTCCATGGCCAGGTTCCTGATGTTGGGGGTGAGGGGGCCCCGGCAGGTGGGACAGAGGCTCAGCTGCTGCCGGCATTGCTTGCACACCAGGTGCCCGGCCTGGCACTGCAGGATGGGCGGCAGGACATAGTCGAAGCAGATGGGGCACTCGAAGAGCGAAGTCAGCTCCTGCTGCTGCTGCTGGTGCTGCTGCTGGGGGGGAGGAAGAGGAGGAGGAGGGGGAGGCGGCGGAGAAGCCCCGCCGGTGCCCGGCAGGACGGCGGCGGGGGACGGGGCGTGCTGCTGCTGCTGCTGCTGCTGCTGCTGCTGCTTCCCGCAAGGCTTGCTAGGGCCGGGCCCGGCCGAGGACGGGCGGCTCATCGCTCCTCGGCACCGCCGCCAGCATCGGGCCGCGCTGGGAA
>NC_031778.1:24760917-24763307 GCF_001522545.3 Parus major | reverse complement strand
CAGTGACACCGGGACCATGCAGTGACACCGGGACTGGGCAGTGACACCGGGACTGGGCAGTGACACCGGGACCGGACAGTGACACAGGACCGGGCAGTGACACAGGACCGGACAGTGACACAGGACCGGGCAGTGACACCGGACCGGTCCCTGTCAGCGGCGCTGTCCGTCCCCTGCAGCGCTCGGGCGGAGCCGCAGCCCCAGCCGGGGACACCTCGAGCTCCGCGGTGCCCTGAGCTGGGCAGAAACTGGAGATGGGCAGCGCAGTGCAGACCCCACGCCAGGTGTAACCAGCATCTCATCCTGGCCCAGCACAATCGCAGACTGGGGGTCACCACTTCTTATTTTATAAAATGGAATATATTAAATTATTCAATTCAATATAAATTTAATTTATTCAATTCAATACATTTGAACCAAGCTTCTGGATCAGTTGCAGAAGGTTTATTGTTAGTTGTCATTAGCAACACGTTAAGGGTGTGACTGACAGGTCGTTTTGGAGTAATGGCAGTGAAAAAGGAAGTGGACAGTGGTTTCTGTGAGCTGGAAGCAATGTGCCCTGCCCACGCTTGTCAGGCTAATGCAGGGTGGGAGGATTTGGCAGTGGCAGTAAAATCCCTGAATCACAGAACCCCAGAACAGTTTGGGTTGGAAAAGCCCTCTAAGACCCAACAGGTCCGACCATTACCGCAGCACTGCCAAGGCCACCACTAAACCAAGTTCCCAAATCACACATCCCATCCAATCTGTGCAGCTTTGAAATCCCTCCAGGCAGCTGTGCGGGGACTTGACTCTTTCCTGCCAGCTGTGGTGGGAAGCAGGAGAACCTGCATCCCAGCACCTGAAGAAGGTGTGCAGTGGGACAGGGCTGCAGGTGGCTGTTCCCCCAGTGCCCACTCAAGGTGCGATGCCTTGTGGGCAGGGTGTCCCTTCAGTGCACCAAAGGCTGTTTGTCTGGGGAGAGAGGTTTTGTCCTCCAGACTGCAGTGACCAGTGGAGTTGTTAATGTGTGCTAGATGCTCCTTCAGGAGCAGGGGTCCATTGTCTCACTCCTCAAAAGAAGGGGTCTGTCCCGTTCCAGCTGATGGTTGCACCTGCCCACTTGGTCCTGATTGCCATCTCCAGGGCTGGGCGCCTCCTCCCTGGGCTGCAGGGGCCTTCTCTTTGAGCCTCTTCCCAGTGATGTGAATGAGTGTCTGAAGAGGAAATGAAAAATAAATGTCTAAAAAAAACAATCTTAAAAACCCAACCCCACTCTAAAAGGCTTCAGTGAAGGTTAAAAGCAGAAGCTTCTGCAGCCGTGTTGGTGCAGATGTGCTGCCGGTCTGCCCCAGGGAGCTGGGGGAGCTCAAGCAGGGCCCCCTGAGCTGGGGACTGCCCCTGCCCCTGGGGCCCCCGGGAAATTCCAGTGCTCCATGTGCAGCCCTGGGCTCCTTGCACAGTGTGTTTGCATGTTGCTTTTCTGAGCAGATGCTCAGATAGGATCTGTGGCCACACCAGGTATCATGACAGTTTATCTCAAATCACTCTACTTCCGTGCAGATTTACCCTTTAGTTTCAAGGTTCTGACTTTGCTTTAAATGCTGCAGTGAAAGGAGAGCAAGGAAGGAGGCACCCAGCGAGGAAGGTAAGTGGTGCACAGCAGCAGAGAAACAAGAACCTTGCACCCCAAGCACAAAACCTGGTTCACAACCCAAGCGTTGCTACAGGAGCAGGTTATCCCTCCTGGAGGGATATGAAACTTGGTGGGGAACACGAGGGCCATGGTGGCACCTGGTGCTGAGCAGCAAGACAGACTTCAGCCTCAGTCAGCCGGGCAGGTGGGTGTGCAGGTTTTGTCTGGGGTAGCATTCATTGCCTTCCCAGTGCCTGGTGTGGGGCTGTGGTTTGGATTTATGCAGAACCCAGCTGATAATTCAGAGATGGTTTTGTTATTGCTGGCATAGCCAAGGCCTTTTGGGTTCCTCCTGCTGGTGAGGAAGTTGGGAGTGCGTGGCAGGCTGGGAGAAGACACAGCCAGGACAGAGGACCCAAAATGATCAAAGGGATATTCCAGACCTGTGACATCATGCTCAGTGTATAAAGTGGGGGGAAGGAAGAGAAAGGGAGGGGGACTTTTGAGTACGGTGTTTGTCTTCCCAAGTCACTGCTGTGTGTGATGGGAGCCTGCCCTCCTGGAGGTGCCTGAACACCTGCCTGCCTCTGGAGGAAGTGAATTCATTCTTTGTTTTCCTTGGCACGTGTGTGTGGCTTTTGCTTTTCTTATTAACCTGTCTTTGTCTCAACCCACAAGTTCTTCATTTCCTACCCCTGCAGTTCCCTCCCTGATCCTGCTGGTGGGGAGTGAGTGAGTGGCTGCGAGGGGCTTGAGGGCTGGATGGGGTAAAACC
>NC_031778.1:24757183-24760174 GCF_001522545.3 Parus major | reverse complement strand
TTATCCCCATTCCCGTCCCCATCCCCATCCCCATCCCCGTCCCCGTCCCCATCCCCATCCGCAGCGCCGGTTCCCGGCTCCCGGTCCCCGCCGAGCTCCCTGGGGCTGGCCCGTCCGGTGAGCATCAGGCTGAGCACGGCCTGCGGAAACAGCCCCGGGAAATGCCCTTTGCAGCAGGAGATGCCAGGCTGACAGCGGCTTTTTTAAAATTATTGCTCCTATCATCATCATCATCATCATCATCATCATCATCATCATCATCATCATCATCATCATCATCATCATCATCTCTTTTTTAAGTGCACAGATGTGATTAATGTTGCAAAATATTTTTTTTTTCATTAAAAAAAGTTCATTATTTATGCTTCTTTTAATCTTTGGATTAATTAACAAGTGATAATTTTTTCCTAAATAAAAAATATTTATATGGGAAAAATAAAACCAGAATGCTTGAGGCGTGTGGCTGATCCTACCTCTGTACAGGTGATGTTTCCAGAACTGATGCTCAGCAGAGGAGCTGTGCCACCCAAATCCTCTTGGACCCTGTGTGGCCAAGCACAGATCATCAGGGCAGCCCTGGGCCTGTGCCAGAGGCAACACCATACCTCCCTGCCTGACCTACAGAAATGGGAGAAAAGGAAAAGACTTTTCAGAAGATCTAACCAAACTACAGGAAAATTTTTAAAAAGTGAAATGTACCTTTCAAGTGTCCTAGAGAAAAGCAAACTGTACAAAAACAGGATCACTCCATGGCTTCCTTCACCTTTGAACTGGAAAAAGAAATAAGGGGTCACAGGGGAGGAATTATGGCCAGTAAATCATATTTAATTAATTAACACAATTCCTCTGCTTCAATACAGCCTTAGGTGAGTGTGTTGAGTTAGTAAGGAAGGTGTTATTCCAGGAAAATGTTGCAACTAATTCTGTCGAATAGGATCAGGTAAAGAAAAGAAAAAAGGAACTTCCAGTTATTGGCTAAAAGTGTTTTGTACAGTTTTTCCCATACTTTTGCTGAGGCTGCAAGGAATCACATCTTTGAATGATGTACAAAATGCCCTGTTTACCCATGGTTTGTGGGCTGAGAGAGCTGGAATAATGCATAAAGTCACAGGGATTTCCATGGAAGCAGGATCCCTTCCCATAGAAAAGGCTGGACATGATCCATGAACTAGCTGTACATCAACTGTGTGAACGTCCTGATGATGATGACATTTCTGTGTCCAAAATGCCCAATTTGAATGGGAAATAAGATGTAATTTAGCAAGAAAATAACATGGATAAAGCAGTTATCCCCACTTACACAGTTGATGTGATCAGAGATGAAGCCCTGAGCAGCAGCTTTCTCCGAGAACTCGAACAGCCGGGTCTGTTGGGCACGAGCACCGTGAGGGTGGTGTAAAGGAGACATGAATTATACCAAAAAGCTGAGCTTGTGCATCCTATGGCTCTGTTAGTCAAGTGAAAGAGCAATGCAAGGTTTGCTCTGCCCTTCCCCAGCCGGGGGCTCTGGCTCTGTGCTGGGTTTCAGGGGAGCAGCTTTGTGCTGACAGGATTCTCCTTTGTGCAGGAGCAGGAAGATGGGCTTTGGTGTAGGGGAGGGGATGTACCTGGGGCTGCACCAGGACCTGGCTGGTGGCTGTTTGTACTGCAGGTGTTGGAGATTCTATGTTTCAATATGTCTTTAAGGAAAATCCATACTCACTCTGTCTGTGAAGCTGCTGGCTCTGCAGCCCTCGCGTGGCACCATGGTGATAGGGGCAGTGACAAGGCACACCACGGCTCTGCCACCTCCTCCTGCTGCCCACAGGGTCTCTGCCAGGGCTGTGGCCAGTGCCTGCCCCTGCTGGTGCCGCCCGAGCCGGCACAGCCTGTGCCAGGGGACAGCAGGGGCTGGGACTGGGGGACACGTGTCCCGAAATCAGAGATTTGGTGGGAGGAAGCCTTGCCTGGGGGCCAGCCAAAGCTTCTCTCCCAGTGCATATCCCCACCTGTATCTGCACAGCTGAACCTGGATCCGGTCTGCCTGAGCTCAGAGGCTGGCACTGAGCAAACACTGCGCGGAAATAATTTTTATGTGTGCCGTGAGGCCCAGCACTTACCTTTCCAGGTGAGAACATTCTGTGTCTCTTGTGAAGAGCAGGTATGTGATGATGTGTGCTTGTACAGCTGCCAGGATGGCTCTTGTTCCTCCCTGAGAACAGAACAGCCCCTGCTATCTGAGGAGTCTGAACGAGCTCGTGTCATTCCCACAGTCCCTGGCCAGGGGGACAACAAGAAGCCCTTGTGGAGGAGAAGCTGCAGGACAGCCCTGGCCATGGGCTGGGGGCAGCAGGGATCCTGTGGGTGGGTGCCCTTCCTCTCCCCGTGCCAGGGAGCTCCCAGCTCCAGGTACCAGCTGTGCTGGAAACCCCATGGTTTGTTTCTGTCCCCTCCAGCCTGGCAGCAAAGGGGCCTGAGGCAGCCCAGGGCTGATGTGAGCGCCTGTCCCCGCTGCCACCCGCATCAGCGAGCCTGGGAACGCGGGCACGGGTGCCTGTGCTTGCACACAGCAGCCTCCACACAATGGGATTTACAACTCCACATTATGGGGATTTACAATTTCAGTGTGTATCCTGGCCTTCTGGTTTTATGGATGCAGTCTTGTGATGGCAAATAAGGAAGAAGAAAATCTCCTGGTGAAGTCTGGGTGACTTCACTTGTTGAATGTCTAGGTGGCACAGGAATAATTAGGTAAATCTAATTCTCAGAAAGGAAACAGGCTTGGTGCAACCTGCTGCATCTCTCCTGAGCCCTGCCCAGGAGCACCCGCCACCAGTCCCTGGGGACAGCAGGCAGGGGTGGCAGTCCCTGGGGACAGCAGGCAGGGGTGGCAGTCCCTGGGGACAGCAGGCAGGGGTGGCAGGCCCTGGGGACAGCAGGCAGGGGTGGCAGTCTATGGGGACACCAGGCAGGGGGTGGCAGTCTATGGGGACACCAGGCAGGGGTGGCAGG
>NC_031778.1:24755801-24756908 GCF_001522545.3 Parus major | reverse complement strand
GGGGACACCAGGCAGGGGTGGCAGGCCCTGGGGACAGCAGGCAGGGGTTGGCAGGCCCTGGGGACAGCAGGCAGGGGTGGCAGTCTATGGGGACAGCAGGCAGGGGTGGCAGGCCCTGGGGACACCAGGCAGGGGGTGGCAGGCCCTGGGGACACCAGGCAGGGGGTGGCAGGCCCTGGGGGACACATTTACCTTTCCTGCCTGCAGAGCGTAGGCCAGATCCGAGTGTGGCGGGTGGAACCTGAAGCGAGCTGCTGCCCACTCTCGGCTGAACAGGGGGGTCGTGCTCCTGAAGAGCAGCTCCTGCAGCCTCTGGAGGAGGAGGAGGAGGCACCAGGGTCACACCTCTCATCCCAGCAGGAGGCTCTGGAGCATGGGGCTCTCGGCCCTCAGCCTGAGCAGTGTCACACTGCCTGCCTAGAGCAGCCCTCACAGCTCCAGAGCAAAGATGATGTTTGGAGCTCAGTGCAGGGACTGCATTCAGCACTCAGCCACCCTGCTGAAGCTCGGCTGTAGCGTGTAATGACTGACATTTGGGTACAGAGCAGGTTTTGGGGAAGATTGCTCTGGGGCCTGTCCTGTCATTACCTGCAGAACTGCTGGACAACAGCACCTGGCAGCAGTGCTTTTGGGGCCAGGCTGAAATCCCTCACTGATGGTGTTAAAGGCCCTTTCCAAGCCAAACAATTCTAAGATTCCATCATCCTGCCTCTTGTCCCGAGGCTGTTTTTCAGGCAAGCCCCAAAGAGCAGGGAAATGTTGCCTGTTGTCATTTGACTGGCTCTCTCCTGAGAATTATTGCCGATCAGCTTTAAGAGTCTCCTAAATAATCCATGCCCATTGCACTGCCTGCTCAGCTGGCAGCAGGATGCAGCCTGCACTCAGAGCACCAGGAAAGGCTCCCCAGCCGTCAGGGGATTCAATTACAGCTCATAATTAATTCAGCAGGCAGCTCACCATGGCCGTGTCCAGGGAGATGGGGCGGCCGCCCACGCCCGGGGGGAGCAGGGGGGGCTGGGGCTGCGACCCCGGGGACTGCCCAGCTCCGGGTGATGCTTCAGCAGCACTGCTCCGTCCTGGCTGGGGGACAGGAGGGGACAGGAGGGG
>NC_031778.1:24751019-24755366 GCF_001522545.3 Parus major | reverse complement strand
GACAGGAGGGGACAGGAGCAGACAGAAGTGGACAGCAGTGGACAGGAGGGGACAGGAGGGGACAGGAGCAGACAGCAGTGGACAGGAGGGGACAGCACCTCCGTCCCCGAGCTCCCCCCGTGCTCTGGGGTGGGCACCACGCCTGGCTGTTCTCTGCCAGGGGGGCTGGGGTGCCCTGGGACGGGGGTGCCCTTCACTTCTTCAGACATTCCCAACACATCCCCACGAGCTGATGACTGGAGCAGGTCATAGTGCTGTGTTTGTCCGAATTACAGGGAATAATACCCTTCAGGGGCTCCCAGCCTAAGGGCACAGCAAGTTTTCCAAATACTTCCATTTTGGAGATCTTTGTTTTCTAAAACTCACTGTGAAAACCATTATTTTTTGACAGAAAGTTTAATCAAGTGTTGGACTGGCCTGTCCCTTTGATTTCAAAATATTTGAAGAGAACATCTCTTTCTCAAAGAACCAGCATGAGAAATGAATCTCCAGAGATACCTGGGCTGCAGGTACAGACGTGTGTCCTTGTGCCAACCCAGGACAGCCCAAAACTCACCAGACAAACAGAAAATATTACCTTTGGAAAAGGAGTTACCTGATGAGTCGTGCCGTTGATTTCCAAACTGAAAACGTAAAATAAAGTACAAATTAAAACACCCAACAGAGGTATTGTTAGCACGTGGAGAAACTGGAACCCAGCCAGAAGAGAACCCAGAACAAAGGGAGAGTAAGAGCTGTAGCATTTACGTTACTGAGTACACGAGGAACTTTTGTCATTGTCACATAAGTTTTGTATTAAAACATAACTTTTAAAATGACATTAAATAGCTGCCTGGAAATAAAACTGTGCTAAAGAAGCAGAATGAAAATCTTACCCACGGAAACTAAAGATTTCTCTCCATTTGCTCAGATCAGAGATTCTGCTGGTGATCTCCTCCAGCTCCGTGTGTGCAGTGTGCTCAGCCTGCCGGTCACCCATGGAGCGGTGGGTGATGTTCTGGGTGAAGAGTTGGGAAATGTTCTGGGTGAAGAGCTGGGAAATGTTCTGGGTGAAGAGTTGGGAAATGTTCTGGGTGAAGAGCTGGGAAATGTTCTGGGCGATGCTCCAGGTTCTGCTCCAGGTTCTGCTCCAGGTTCTGCTCCAGGTGCTGCTCCAGGTGATGCTCCAGGTTCTGCTCCAGGTTCTGCTCCAGGTGATGCTCCAGGTGATGCTCCAGGTTCTGCTCCAGGTGATGCTCCAGGCAGCGCTCCAGGTGATGCTCCAGGTTCTGCTCCAGGTTCTGCTCCAGGTGCTGCTCCAGGTTCTGCTCCAGGTTCTGCTCCAGGTGCTGCTCCAGGTTCTGCTCCAGGTGATGCTCCAGGTGCTGCTCCAGGTGATGCTCCAGGTGATGCTCCAGGTTCTGCTCCAGGCAGTGCTCCAGGTGATGCTCCAGGTGATGCTCCAGGTGATGCTCCAGGCAGTGCTCCAGGCAGTGCTGTGGGGACACTGGAGCTGCTGGCCAGCTGCCCTCTGACCCTCACTGCTGAGAGGCACCGAGCTCCCTGCCCATGGCCGGGGTTTGTGGGCAGTGCCCCCGTCACAATGTGATGGAGCTGTAGGAGAGCCCGGCCCTGCTCTGCTCTCTGTACAGCAGCATCAATGTTTAATGATGAATTGAATAAATAAAGAGCAGGGTGGGATGAAGGCAGCGGTGGCTGCTCAGGGAGGGCTGGCTGAGGGTGGCAGGAGTGTGGGGTGGGAGCAGAGGCATTTCCATGGACACAAGAAGGTCCAGGGTCCGTGCAGGGGCTCCCCCAGGGTCTGTTCTGGGGTCCCTCAGGGTCCATGATGGGGCTCCCTCATGGTTTGCATTGCACAGACCACACCTGCTCTTTCAGCCAGTCAAACACACAAACATTGGCTTAATTTTATTTTGCTGGTAACAAGTTGTTGTTTGCCTTAGGAAGAGCTGGTGCTGGGGTTCAGGGTGAGATGTGGGGTTGGTGGGGCCAGGCTTTGGGCACAGTGTCCCTGTGAGGACACCCAGACCCCAGGCTGGGGCTGCTCTTGCCTGCACAATAAAGGAATGTGTTTGGGTTTGCTGTGTAGTAAACAATACCACGAGATGCAATACGAATTATGCTTTAAAAACACACATTAACATTAGGAGGAATATGCATATAGATTAAGAAGAAAATGATGAAAAAAGTTGAGAGTTGTGGTGACTTGCAGAAGCCCTTCCACACTGAAAAAATCCAGGGAGATGCAGAGGCAGAGTACCTTGGGAAAGGATACAGCTGACAAACCTTTACAATAACCCAGCAGTGCTGTGAAAGTACAAGAAATGACATCCAGGTCAGTAATGCCTCATGGGCTGCTAGATCCTGAAGCACAGAGGGCTGTGATAGCTGTACCTGGGGACTGAGCTGTACCTGGGGTCTGAGCTGTACCTGGGGTCTGAGCTGTACCTGGGGTCTGAGCTGTACCTGGGGACTGGGTGGATGCTGGCTGCAGCCCTGCAGACAAATGGAGCAGGGGCTGTCCCCCCAGGTTTGCTCTGAGGGCTGTTTCTGTGTCCTCTGGGGACCATCTCATCTCCAGGGCACCGAGGTGACCCCAGAGAGGCAGTGTTTGGTGCTATGCTGCTCTGCCTGGGGAAGCAGCTCTGGCTTTAGCTGCCTTGGGGATGCTCAGGGGGCGAGGCCCGATGTGTCTGTGTGTTCTGGCTTCCCACCCCAGACCGTCCTGTGTCCCTGCTGAGCTGCAGCCTGAATGGGAGCCTGTCTTTTGTGTCATTGCTGCCCTTTGCCAGAGGTTCTGACTTGGTTTATTGGCATTGTGTGATGGGAACTTGCAGGGCCGTTCTCTGGAGGTTCCTGGGCTCACTCCTGTGCCTCTGCCCTGGGAAATGCCCTTTGCCTGATGTGCTGCAGAGGGTTCATTCAGTGCTGCCAAGCCTGGCTGCCTCCCTCAGGTGAGCAGGAGCACGTGGCATCAGCCCTGCATCCGTGCTGTGTCAGCTTTGTGTCCAAGCTGCAGCAACTGCTGGGAAACGAGGGCTCCCAGGGCTTTGGGTTTGGTTTGTTTAGAGGAAAAACCCCAGAGAGTTTCACGGAGAGAAATGATGCTCTTGCCATGTGTGTGAAGCCAGACCAAAGTGTGTGTGTTTGGGTGTGCCCTCTGAGCTCTGCACACCTGAGCTGGAGGCTGGGGAGGGTTGGGGCAGAGCCTGGGCCCTGTCCTCTCCCTCTCTGGGTGTCCTTGGGCTCTGACACGAGCTGCATCCCTGCCTTCACCAGGGCTAAGGGTTAGGATAGCTGCTGCTGCTGCAACTCATTGATTGGACTGTCCAGACTCACTGGAACACTACTGGGATTCCTATTTTCTCTTCATAGCCACTTTTTAAACAGTTTAAAGGAAAAGATGTCATAATAAGATCTTACCCCAAGAAAGAAGGTTTTTCCATCCAGACATTACCACACAGCACGTTTTCTTTTGTTCACTGCTTACACCACATTGACACTTATTTGAAACTTCCCTTTTTTTCCCCTTCTCTAGAGCTAATAATTCACAAGTTGGTACATCTGGTCATTGTTGATGCAATAGTGACAAACTTCTTTACTTGAAATGTCCTTAAATCCCATCATTTTAATACATCAGGTCAGCTGCTCCTGTGATTGTCCCTGAGTCTTTTGGTTTTGAAAAGGGAAAGTCAAATCCAGCAAATCTGATTAGCAGGGCATTGAGGAAGTGCACCAGGGAGCAAACCAGGATGGTCCAGAAAGAATTCGCAAACTGTTCACTGTGAGTCTTGAAGGTAAAAGTTCCCTCTTTGAAATTAGCAATTTTCTCTGAAAGGTGGTGGATCTTCACCTCTGAGGAGAACAGAATCATGATGAGGCAACCACAGGAACCTGAAAGGGAGGGAGAGATGCTCATCACCTCAGCAATCCCTCAGCCATGCTGGAGGATGTATGCTGCAGATAAAAACCACATGGAGAAGGTTTGTATGGCCACTTAGCTTTAACAGGGATTATTTTTGGAACCCAAGCCAATGGCTATTGAAATGGGTAAGCTTTCCTGATTGAATTTGGCCCAGGAGCAGGAATATTTAGCACTGCTGCTTTAGTGCCCTGAGTTAGTGAAATATCTGTGCTCAGCTTCCTGTTGCTCATTGTCCCATTGAGCATAACGGGGCTCCCTGTGTGCCTGAACATAAACACCTGCTGAAGTCCTCTGTTCAGTTATGATTGTAACGTGTAATACCTCGTAGAGTCAGGGTAAATCTGCCTGTCAGCCAAACCAGCAGCCCAGAGTGGGTGTGTGGCAGAGGGACAGGACCCTCTGTTATCCCAGCACGGCACTGG
>NC_031778.1:24743872-24747132 GCF_001522545.3 Parus major | reverse complement strand
GCAGTGCAGAGCAGTGCAGAGCAGTGCAGAGCAGAGCAGAGCACAGAGCAGAGCAGAGCAGAGCAGTGCAGAGCAGAGCAGCCTCCCTCCCATCAGAGACTCCTCCCTGTGAAGGCTGGAGCAGCAGACTGCTCTGCAGCTCCCTGCAGGAGCACCCACAGCAATGGGGTATCCAAACCCCATTTATCTCCCTGGATAACTGAAAGGGAAGTCAATGAAACAAATGTCATGAAGCTCAGCAAGGCCAAGGTGCTGTGTGTGGCTCAGGACAGGACAATCCCAGCACAAACTCGAGCTGCTGGGGCTCAGCAGCTCCCCGTGCCTCGGCCAGAGCCCCCCGAGCCCCCCGAGCCCGCAGGGTGAGCAGCAGGGGAGGGGGTTCTGCCCCTCACCCTGCTCAGGTGGGACTCCATCCTCAGAGCTGCCCCAGCCCTGGGACCCCCAAAACAAAAACAACCTGAGGGAGTCTGGAGGAGGCCACGGAGCCAGGCTGGGAGAGCTGGGGGTGTTGAGCCCGAGGGCTCTGGGGAGACCTGAGAGCCCCTTGCAGTGCTTCCCTCTGCAGGATTCCAACATGGAATTGCTCTAGTTCCTGTGACACTATCGGATGTTTTGGTTAAACATGCAAAACCCTGCATTTATTAATACAGTTTTATATGGTTTGTTTTAAGAAAACAAGTTATGGCATGGTATTGACTCCTCCCCTGGGCAGCTGCATCTACAGCTGGTTCTGTTGTTAACATTTTATATGTGATGTGTCAGGAAAAATTAATTCCAGAAACAATGTTGTCTTGAAAGGAAAAGGATCCTTCATAGTCCAGAATGAACCCATGTGTGCTGTGCATGGCAGAGACCTTTAGAAAATGAACCACTGACCTAGAAACTGATGGGAATGAGTGGGAACAAATGGAGCAGAAGTTTTTCCCCAGCTGAACTGGGTTTGCTGGCAGAGCAAATTCATATTACAATTAAGAGATTCAGTGGTCAGAAGGGAGCATTTAATGGGAACAAGCACAGAACTAAATCATTTAGCCTATTTTCCGTGTCTGCTGTCCTCAGACGTGCTAAAGTGCAGTGAGTGCATTAAGCTATGGCTGTGTATTTTATAAGTTTGTCCTGCTTTCCAAAATGCTCCTGGTGAGCTTCCAAGGTACCAAGGTGATGGGAGGGGGCTGCTGCAGCCCCAGGGAACGGGATCAGCATCTTGTTCTCAGTGCTCTCTGAGGTGAGCGCTCCTGACCCTCGCAGCTGTCACTGACTGAACCTGTCAGCCCCAGAGCTGCTGGCAGCTGGACCAGCCCTGGCTTGTCTCACCTCCAGCAGTAAAGCAAATCCTTGGGATTGCATAGACTGCTCTGAAAATCTGCCCACAGTGCAGTAACTGCACACTGGGATGGCACACAAAGCAATCAAAAGGGAACTTCAGCGGTATAAATAGACTAGTGATGGAATTCAGAGAGAACAAATACTAATACTACATTAAATTAGCTTGGTTTACTCTTCTGGGAGAATTATTATATAGTAAATAATTTCTGGTACCTAGTCTGGCAACCTTCCCTTGCATTAAATCACGGACTTGAGCAATTTGTCCGTGCTGTTGCAGCAGAACAATTATAAACTGTGTGCTGGAGTAATTAAAGAGAGGTATTGTACACACAGCAACTGACTTTTCTGCTGCCTGTTTGCGTGCTGCTGGATACAAATGTGTCTCACTACATGATTTTTTTGAGTCATCTTCTTATCCTTGAATATTAATAGCTTATGAATGTAAAGTGAAGCCATTACTAATACTTTGATATTCTGTGTGTCAGATACCAAGTCAGCCAGCATTCCCCAGACAGTCTCCCCCAGTCTTTCTTCCAATTAATGCCACAGATTACAAACTTTTGGGCTGATTTCTATCTCAATAGCAGCCGGTGCCTCAGCTCTCTCCTGAGGTTTTTGCTGGTTTAGTTCATTCTTGACAGCACAGAGGTAATGTCGTAATTCTGGCACACAGAGGAAGGTGGCAGAGATTAATTAAAGCCCCCAAACACTCTTCAAAAAGTAATAGTAAAAATCTTTTGGAATGTGGCTATCTGCGTTACTGCATTACAGATTTTTGAAGATATTAACCAGGCTGTGCTATATCATAAATAAAGTTAGTGGAGATCAGAGCCCGGCAGGGCAGCGCGGCTTGGCACAGCCCGCTGTGGGTCTGGGTGTNACTCACAGCAGATGAAGCTCCAGAGGTACAGCCCCAGCACAGCCCAGGTACTCACAGCAGATGAAGCTCCAGAGGTACAGCCCCACGGGGCCGTGCAGGGTCTCGTAGGGGCTGCCAAAAGCGTTGAACATGAAGAACCCTGCTCCCACCAGGGCAAAGACAATCAGCACTGCACAGAACAGAATGACACTAACGTGGATACTTGCAGGGATAATTCTGAGCAAATCTGGAAAAACTGAAACCAAAACAAACACAACATTATTATACACATTAGACAAAGTTGTCTCTGATGTCAGGTGGTGGTTCCTGCTCGTTTGTGGTATTTGTTTTAGTTCTGCTCTTCTAAGTGCAACCGGGTGAAGTAATTAACTAGAAATGGTTTTTCATGGATGTTTGGGGGCAGAAAAATCCTGTGACACTCAGAAGCATAGACTGGCCAGGAGAGAGAGAGAGACACCAGCTCCAGGGAAAGCCTCTCCTCCCTTCCTGAGGATGGTATTTGGTCCTTAATGTGAACAGCATCTTCTGGGCAAAACCAGGAATTTGTGTTTGAGGAGGCAGGTCTGGCAGAAGGTGCCACCGAGGCCTCTCCCCGTGCCAGCACGACAGGGCTGACCTCCCTTGGCTGAAGGCTTGGCCCTCCGCTCTTCTCTGGGACTGGGACAAGAAATCTTTCTTTAGACTTTGTTTTCATTTATGTTCATGAGGTCCCACAAAGGGTTGTGACGTGTGAAAGGAAATTATGCTGTGCTTATGGATGCACAAATACAGGAATAATTTATTCTAAATATTTTAATGCAGTTTTTAAGCTACAATTTCAAATTGTGGTCCTGTTTGTCTAGGACACGGGGATAGTCGTTCAGACAGCAAGAGAGAATGATTTATTACAATTACCATTTGGCAAAGATGGGTGTTTTGGAAGGAAGTGTGAAATACCCTTCACTGCTCCTGATCCATGGGGACACACTAAAGAGAGGTACCAATGATGACTGGTGCTGCTTTGCTGCGGCTGCAATGGGTGCACAGCAGAGCAGAGCAGGGCAGAGCAGAGCAG
>NC_031778.1:24735093-24738001 GCF_001522545.3 Parus major | reverse complement strand
CCCGGCCAGCCCCGTCCCCAGAGCCCCGGCACCCGGCCAGCCCCGTCCCCAGAGCCCGGCCAGTCCTGTCCCCAGAGCCCGGTCTGTCCTGTCCCCAGAGCCCCAGAGCCCGGTCTGTCCTGTCCCCAGAGCCCCGGTCTGTCCTGTCCCCAGAGCCCGGTCTGTCCTGTCCCCAGAGCCCGGTCTGTCCTGTCCCCAGAGCCCCAGAGCCCCAGAGCCCGGTCTGTCCTGTCCCCAGAGCCCCAGAGCCCGGTCTGTCCTGTCCCCAGAGCCCCGGTCTGTCCTGTCCCCAGAGCCCCCAGAGCCCGGTCTGTCCTGTCCCCAGAGCCCCAGAGCCCGGTCTGTCCTGTCCCCAGAGCCCCAGAGCCCGGTCTGTCCTGTCCCCAGAGCCCCAGAGCCCCGGTCTGTCCTGTCCCCAGAGCCGAGTGCCCGGGCAGCCCTGGCTGGAGGATGCTCTGAAGGCTTTTCGTCCCTGTGCCCTTCTCTGTAGAGCTTTGCAGATGTTTCAGTGCATCCCCTGTCACTTGATAGCGAGGGTTTAGGATGACAGATCTCTGTAATTTGATGAGTGCTCTGCTCGTCCCAGCCCCCGGGGGAGTGGGTGAGTTGGGGGTTCAGACGACAAACTTGGCTGCTCTATCTGATTATCTGCTGTCCATAAAGGAAGGTTTCAGAGGGTTTATTTTTGCAGGTTTTCTTCTAAAGCCAGCAATGCTGAGCTGCTCTCTTGTATTTTTTGGTTGTTGTTTTGTTTTCTTGCTTTTGGGCTTTGTTTTTTCTTCCATCCCTGTGTATTTATTTCTTGCTGTTTTTAAGGAAATGCCCAGGTACCATACAGCACCCTGCCAAAGCAGGAGGTCCCTCTTCAGTATCCAGTTGCATTTGGGCACTCGCTTGCCCTTGCATTCCCTGCCAGGGCTCTCTCTGTTAAGCACAATGCTGTTTTGGCTGCAGCGTGTAGGATGCTCAGGCAAACTGCTCACTCAGCTTTCAAACACACAAAAATACATTTCCTCTTACAACGTGACAGAAGACCCGGCCCACCCCGAGGCTCAGGAACACACGGCACCTGCCTTCACACGGCGTCCCTGGAGTGTGGCCAGGGCGAGTGCCAGGGGCTCCGTCTGCATCCATCCACCGACTGCCAGGGGCTTCAGCAAACACAGTTTGGGCTTTCTCTCAATCAGATCAGCTTACTGCTTTGTTAACTGCACGCACACGCTCTGCAGGTGGTTCAAGAATATTGTATCACCCGGGCTTAAGGACTGAGTCTAGTTAACTATGTGGGTTTTAAGGCAAACTTGAAATTAAAATGAAACAAGGCTGCGTAAAAAGGGTTTACTGATTTAGTTTGGGGTCCCGTCGCCTCGTGTGTGTTTGTGCCAGACGCCTGTCCTTGCTGCTCAGTGAGGGGCTGAGCTGCCCACTCCCCTCACATCATCCCTGGACCAAGCAGCCCTCCCTTGGCAGTCCCAGCCCTCCCTGCTCGGATTTCCTCCGCTGGTGCATGGGCTCAGCTGCAGGTCGGCCACAGCTCTGCTGCTCTGCTTTCAGGCTGTGGCCGTTCAGTGTGTTGGAGAACAGTGGGCTTTGGGTGGGGCAAGGTGTGCTGGCTGTGGTTTGAAATGTACCCGTGTCCATTCGAGGGTGAGGGATGTTGGGAGAACGGCTGGGGAGGTCTCTGCACCTGCTGAGGCACGATGGAGGAACCTCTGGAGAAGCTGCTGGTGTCGGTGTGTCCTCTGCACCCCTGCTGGGGGAAGGAGTGGCTCTGCTGCCTGGCACGGCCAGGCTGTCCCTCTGGGATGGAGGATTTGCTCCGTGCATCTCCTCTGTTCTCCTCACCATGAACCTGCCCCCGTGTGCCTGCTGAGTGAGGCTGGGCAGTGACAGCACCGACCTCTGCGAGCTCTGGCCCGCCAGGGCTCCTTTGCTGTTTCCAGCCTGTCACTGATGCCTGGAGCCAGACACTTTGTGTTGCTTTTGTCAGATTTATGAGCGGTTTATATTGCTTTACCGACTTCTACAGTTTTCACGACTGTGGAACAGAAGAGCCTGTTTGCTTTGGTACGTTGCTTGGCAATCACAGAAATATCCAGAGAGTAATTATTTTCTGAAAAATGACGAGCTGTGTTTGTTTGCCTTCCTGAGCCCTGATCTAGTGAGACTTCTCCAAAGCCTGCTGCTGTTTGCTCAGTGTCTCCCCAGGGGTTGCAGAGCGATGTCCTGCTGCTGGTACCAGGAGCCTGCAGATGCTCATGGGATCACAGCATCATGGAACAGGTCAGGGACCTCTGCAGATGTCATCTGTGCCCTCCCTAGGCAGGGTCAAGCAAAGCAGGTTCCCCAGGAGCATGTGAGGCCCCAGAGCTCGGGGCAGTCTGCTCCAGTCAGAGCTCTCCTGCTGGCAGCTCCTCTCTGGGGGCTGCAGCTTGCCCTGGGTGCTGCAGTGTGGGAAGTGCAGAGCCCAGGGCAGGCAGGGCTGTTCCCAGGGAAGGTGTGTGGGGACAGTATCCTCGTCCCTCTCTGCTGAGGGGGCCTGAGCCCCGAGGTTAGATTCTCTCTGGTTCTCAGTGTGCCGTGACTTTTCTCCTCTTAAACACGGATCTGTTCTGGGAATGCTGGGTTTGTCTTTGTCCTGGGCTGTGCTGTGACCTGTGGCAGTGTCACAGTGGCTCTCTAGTGGCAACACAGCTGGTCCCGTTCCTGCTCAGCCTCTTCTCTTTGGGTTTGTGTGTGCCCGTTGTGCTCTTTTCTCTCCCCCTTTCCCTTGTGCCATCAGCCGTGTCTGCAGCTCAGCCTGCATTCAGACAAGCTCCCATCCATGTCCAGGAGCCCCGGACAGACAGACGGAGCCCAGGACAGACAGACGGAGCCCCGGACAGACACACAGAGCCCAGGACAGACA
>NC_031778.1:24728917-24734792 GCF_001522545.3 Parus major | reverse complement strand
GAGCCCAGGACAGACAGACGGAGCCCAGGACAGACACACAGAGCCCAGGACAGACACACGGAGCCCAGAACAGACACATAGAGCCCCGGACAGACACACAGAGCCCAGGGCAGACAGACGGAGCCCAGAACAGACACACAGAGCCCCGGACAGACACACAGAGCCCAGGGCAGACAGACGGAGCCCAGGACAGACAGACGGAGCCCAGGACAGACACACGGAGCCCAGGACAGACACACGGAGCCCAGGACAGACACACGGAGCCCAGGACAGACAGACGGAGCCCAGGACAGACACACGGAGCCCAGGACAGACAGACGGAGCCCCAGCCCTGCCGAGCCTCCCCATCACCGCTGGATGTCGGCCGCTCCCCGCGCTCCGGCGATGTCACTGCGGGCGCTGCTGGGGCCTCTTTTGGTCTCTTCTTTCCTTCCCCTAATGAAGTTCTGCTTTTCCCTGCTGGGAGATCCGTCAGTCACGAGCTTGTGTGCGCTGTGTTCGGCCGGCAGCTCATGCACGCCTGTGAGGAGTTTTATTTTGTAAATAGGATGTCCACAGCTCGCACTGACATTGTTATTGTGGTTAAAAATGTTCTTTGAAGGACAGCTGTCTCCTGCCTGTGTTCTGATGTGAGCCCAGCTGAAGCACGTTTGGAATATCTCCTGTCTGTTTCTCCAGTTTTCATGTCTTGGTTTGAGCCTTTATCACAGATCACTCGTGTTTTAGTGGTGGGCTTGGCAGTGCTGTCTTCATGCTTTCACTTGATGATGCCAAAGCCTGTTCCAGCCCCAATTGTTGTGTGGTTCTCTCCCAGCTGGCTCTGGTTCCCTCCAGGCTGTGTGCAGCCCAAAACCCAGCACTTGAGTAGCTGACAGAGGCTCAGCTCCCTGTCCATGAAGTTTCAAATAATAATAGCAGTGGCTGAATTGTTTTGGGAAGGTCTGAGGGCCCTGGAAGATGTAACATCCCAATGAACACAGTGACAGGGCTGCTGCCTGGTGAGGGTGGCTGTGAGCACCGAGCAATGAAAGGACCTCCCATTTCTGGTTCTCTTTGACTTGTGTGGCTTCCGCAGAGACATGCCTGAGTAGGAGGACTCAGCATCTAGAAAACTATTCTGTGTCATAAAACAGTAAATTCACTTTCTTTTTAGATGGGATTGCAGAGAAAACAACTGACCTTATTTCTGGCCAGAGATATTTCCCATGTGACATTTCCTTGATTCAAATAATCTCCTGTGCACAGCTCCAGAATGATTTCCACAGTGGTGATTATTGTGAAGGTGTAAATCCAGTAAACAGTCTGTATTGTTACTGTACAGTTTTAAATTGGAATAAATTTTTTTTCCCCATTCCAGACCTGGGGCCCTGTGGCATGTCAGGAGTCCCTGTGAGGGCAGGAGTCAGCTTGGGCAGAAATAGAATCCTCAGAAGGGTGAGCTGGAGAATGCAATGCTGACTTTCTCATGTCTGTAACAAACAACTCCTCTGTGAGTTCACCTGTCATTTTCCTAGGGCTTAAACCCACTCCATTTTTTAACCTTTGAACTACATGTATTTTATTATCTATTATAGTCTGTCACAGATACCACTGTGGAAGGGAACTGAGGAGCTTTTCACCTCTGTAGAGGCTTTTTCACCTCTGTATCCTTTCTAAGAGGTTTAGAATGGTTGGTGAGACTCTTGAACAGTCTCCTGTGTAGCAAAGTACAGCCTGGTTAAGTAGAGCCTGAAATACAGCTCAGCAGTGGGGGGACACCTGGTACGTGCAGCTTGGCAGCAGAATTTCCTAGCCAGTGTGCAGCAGTGAACGGAGAACAGAAGGCAGTGATTGATTTTTAAGGACTGATGTTGAATTTCTTGAAATCACAATGTGGAATCCTGAAACTCCATGGGTATTTATGCAGTTAGGGTTCTGCTTTTAAAGCTTAGGGCTCTGCACTTGTGTCTAGTCTTGTTTCTGATGTTGTCTTTGAAGTCCATCTGAATTCTTATGATGCAAAGAGATGTTTTTCACTTTAGAGTGAAAGAGTCCTGTTCTGAATGTGGCTCTCACGAATGGGAGAAATGCAGAGAGCTGATATTTGTCTTTCTGAGCTCACTTTTCTGGAAATGAAATAGACAAACAAAACTCCCCAGCCCACTGTGGGAAAGGAGCTCTGATGGGTCTTGGAGTCACGAAGCTTCGATTTAAGATTTGTAACTACGTGGGAGACCCGAATCTGAGTGTGCTGGGCTGCCTGACAGCAAAGAGAGACAGGATGAGCAAAAGAGTATCTGCAGAATCAGAGTGTTTCCCCAAGCACTGAGCAAATAGAGCATGTTCTGAGCAGTCTTGTAATTGTTTTTATAATGCATTAGCATTGCTTTGGTTGCTCCTGTTGCTTCGGTTCCTGTCTGGGTGTTTTCATCCTGAACTATTTCAGGAAATCCAACACCAAGGTCCTGCTCATCTAAAGGAGATAAAGTACAAAATCTCTCTGGAATGAAAAAAATTATTCTGTGACTTAAATAACTGATAGTGACCTTAGGAGGAACACACAGCTTCAAGCTTGCTTTTTCTTATGCCCTCAATGCTGTTCTTTGAGGTGGCTTTTCAAGCCCCTCTGAAGTGTGGTGTGAGCTTGTCCAGGCTGGACCAGCTGCAGGAGCAAGGCCCCAGATAAGACAGATGCATTGTGACAGATGCATTCTGAGTGTGTGTGTGAGAGTAAATGTTGGATGGGAGGAAGCCCTGAGGTCCAGTCCTCGTGAGACAGGGAGCCACGGCTCCAAATTTGTCATTTCCAGTCAAAAGCAAAAGAAGCGATTTGATGGTCAGACCCTTCCCTTGTCTCAGCCACTGCCAGGGCTCTGTGTTCCAGGAGCCCAGTGTGTGGGGATGCTCTGGTGGTGCCAACCTGCCCAACCAAAGTCTGCATCAGTGGAGAGCAGATAAATTGTACCCAGATTTACGTGGTTTGCAGAGCAGAATGACTGCAGATGCCGCAGTGGTTTAACAAGCTGGAGAAGGCAGTTTGTTCCTCGCAGGTGTCTCGTGCCCTGGACAGGCTGCAGTGGGTCTGGGTGAGGGCACTCACTGTCCCCATCCCTCGTGGCCAGGGGTACAAGCCGAGGGGCTGGGACCCAGAGCCCTGCTGCCACAGCCACGGTGGCTTCCCAAAAGCTGAGCCCGACCTCTGGAGCGTTTGGCACTCGGATTCTGGGCTGTTCATTCACAGAGACCTAAACAGGCTGTAACACACTGAGACTGAACCACCCACCTGTCCTGCTGGCCTGGGGTCCTCTGGGCATTGTCTGCACAGGTCTGATGTCCCTCAGCCACTGCTCTCCCACCTCAGTGCTGTGTGACCTTCTGCCCAGGCTGCCTCTGCCTGCTCTGCTTCCCAAATGAGCTGATTGATGCAGTTAAACTCGGTGCTCAGACATGATGCAGTTAAACTCGGTGCTCAGACAGCTGAATCGTGTGGAAGTTGCCCAGATGAGCAGTGACAGAGAGAAATAAGAGCTCATGGACCAGGCCAGAGCTCCCTTTCCTGTTCCTGGGGGAGAGGCACGTGGGGGGCTGTAACTCCCTGGCATCAGTGGCTGCTCCTTTGCTTTTGTCTTCATAAGCCTGAAACTCTTTTTCCCCACTTCCCTGCATATATCTCAATTTCAAATTTGTCTGAAATCAGGATTTTGCAATGTAGTTGGTCCTCATTAATTTTAATACTCCTGCATGAAATTCTAGGTTCTGGGAATCTCATGGTGTTTGTTTTAAAGTCACACCTTAGTTGGCAGATTTGAAGACACCTCGGGATTCTGATGATTGCAATGCACATTCTGAATCTTTGGCTATTTCCAAAGCACTATTAAAAATAAAAATGACACATTAGGGAAGTTGGGGAAATCTTTCTTTTTTGTTTGATTGAAGAGAGAAACCATGGGAAAAGATCTGACACGGTGCTGGGGTGAGGTACTGACAGCAATACTGAACCTCCAACTGCTGGCCCTTGGCTGTAGTTAAGAATCCACAGGAAATGTCTGGTTTTAGGTTTAGTCATAAACTGAAAGTTCAGACCATATTTGTTAAAATGTTTGCAAAGCTTCATAATCTGGAATGATTCTGTGTCCAGTTGTGAGCAAACATCAACTCATTTTATTTTCTGCTTGTGCAAAGCTGATCTTCCTGTACTTGTAGGGTTTTTTTAAAACCCAAACTGCAGCACTGGCAGCTGTTTCTGTGTGTCTCACTCAGTTTCTCCTTTTCTGTGGAGTCACTTAACAGCTCAGGGAACTTTTCCAGGTCTATAAAGACAAAGTGATGGTTCAGTAAACCTTTACTGCATAATGGTCTGTCCTTCCTGCAGAAGTGCT
Source organism: Parus major (assembly GCF_001522545.3). Classification (NCBI taxonomy): domain Eukaryota; kingdom Metazoa; phylum Chordata; class Aves; order Passeriformes; family Paridae; genus Parus; species Parus major. Next base: position 24,730,434 of record NC_031778.1, on the reverse strand, counting down.
GTGGGAAGAGAGCAGATACTGGAATGTGAGTGCCCCAAGTGTGTGAGGAGCTTGCTTGGGGTGTGTGAGGCTGGGAAAGATGTAAAAGGATTTATTTACCCAGTCCTGAAAAAAACCTGGCCTCAGTTCATCCAGCAAAGTAAGGAACAAGGCTGAGAGATGGATCAGAGGCTTGGTTTGATACTTGGGACTTGCCACTCACAGCGTGGGATTGCAGCAGGATCAGGGGCATGGAACCATTTCCTGCCTAGGGAAGCTCTTGGAGGAGGATTTTTTCAACATAAATGAAAAGCTGGAAATGTAGCATCCCTTTTGAACACAGGTTTTGATCACTATCCATCCCCCTGGTGCCTGCACATAAATTCTTGTCATTCTAATATCAGTAATCTGGTATTAGGTGGTGGGGTGTGAAACGATTGCACAATATAAATAATTTTTTCAAAGCCTGAAAAGCAATTAAAAAGTTACCTAAATTTATATTGTGGAAGTGTTTTCATCTGTCTATGCCAGTGATCTTTCACAGCTGCAATTACGTAAATTTATGTAGGCAAATACCAAGCCCTGCCATGCAGGGAACCAAATGTTTTTGCCATAAATGACAAAAGATCTCCCACAAAGCAGCAGATTCCCCTCTGCAGCAGGCTGGTTCCCTTGCTTGGAGGGCAGAACCTGCAGAGCCTCAGTTTGACAGAGTCAGGGAGCTCTGAAAGAACCATATAAATATCTTTTATGTATTTTCTTTAACAAACACACCCAGAACACATTCTCCTGTGTAGTCCCTGTGGGCAGGTTCAGGCTGGAGCAGCTCTGCCGGTGGCTGGGAAATCCCTGGGGCTGCAATTGCTGCAGGAGATGAGTGTGCAGCCAGGGGAGGTGTCCAGAGCTGGAGCACAGCCCTGGGCAAGGGGACAATCCTGCTGCTGCTGCTGCTGCTGCTGCTGAGCAGTGCTCTTGGATCAGGAGAAGTTACTCACAGCCTTGGAGAAGACCAAAATGTTTAAAAACTGGAAAGGACCAAATGTTTAAAAACTTTTCACCCTTAGATCTGTTTGCACTAAAATGAAATGCAGTGACAGAAAGGTGAAGGACTTGTTATTTCTGTTCCTGTAGATCCTTTGTTAAGTAAAATGAAGATATTCAGCTCCAGAGCTGCTGTCTGAAAGCCTTAGCAGATACTTTAGGCCCTGGTGTGTTTTCCCTGTACAACAATAAAATCAATTAAAATAAATTTAATTAATTTAAAAAAAATCAATTGAAATCAATTTAATCAATTGAAAAAAATAAAAAAGCTGCTCTGAAAAAGAAAGTTATAAAAGAGATTATATTTGCATGGAGCAGGTTGGTGGCTTTCAGCTGTTACCTTGTTACAGACAGAAATACTTTACTGAGGTGTAAAAATCATGGGAAAACCAGCAAACCATTCTTTCTGGATTTAAATGTCCCAGAGTTTTCAGACAGCTGTACTTGTGTGTTCCCAGATGGCTCCAGGATGTTCTTGCCTCCTTCTGCACCAGCAG
>NC_031778.1:24721348-24728289 GCF_001522545.3 Parus major | reverse complement strand
CCAGGGACACAGACTGGTGTGGTTCTGGGTCTGTTGGATGCTCCTCTCAGAGAGGCACTGCCTGAAGCTCCATCCACACTGTGCTGTTCAGGGACTCCTCTCTCTGTACTTGGGACCCAGATGGGATCAGATGCAATCAGGGCATCGTCTGAAACAGCAGGTACTGAATATATTGGCACATGCAGTTCTGGGTTCAGACAGAGAAGCAGAGCTGGTGCTGTGCTGAACCCCTCTCCTGTTAGTTGCTGGTTGTCTCTGTTCCTTTGAGACATCTGCATTCATGAATAACTTCCTGAAATGTGCATTACTGTAGAGACACAAACCTACACTATGTTTATACTTTCCCCAAGTGTATTTGATCTTCTGGATTTAGAAAATTCAACCTCACTTGAAGCTTTCAGCTTGAGATGCAGTTTTTGATACAGCTTTTCTCTGAAGGGGAGGCAGAGGTAAAAATAAATAATGGGGTCGAGGCAGACGTTTGCAGCAGACAGCACCAGAGTGAACTCCTTGGCGTAGAAGAGCGATTTCTGGGCCTGGCAGGTGAAGTGGGAGCTGGTCTGGCTCAAGGTGTACGGGGTCCTGCAGAGGTGGTAGGGCACAAAGCAAATGACAAACACAAACATGATGGTGAATATGTTCCGGCTGGTTTTCCTCTTGGCCATGTCTGAGCTCCTCCGGAATTTTTTGTAAGAGCTGTATATTTTCTTGGATATAGAAGTGTAGAATACGATTAGCAGGAAGAAAACAATCCAGAAAATCCCTGTGCAAATATAAGTTGTTGCTTCGTGCCATTGTCTGCCAAGCTCACTTTTAAGACCTATACATTTTCTGGAGTCATTGTCTTTAGTGATTTCATTAGTTAAAATCATATTTGGAAATGACAGAATCATCAGTAACAGCCATATGATTATGGAGACCACCTTGCTGTAGTTAACTGTGTGAACAAAGGAGGTGAACAAAGGCTTCACGATTTTGTAGTACCTGTCAAAGCCTATGAGGCCGAAGAAGGCGATCCCGATGTACATGTTCATGTAGAACACAACCGCCGAGTACCTGCACACCAACAGGTTCAGCCCCGCGGGGGCAACGCCTGAATCCGCAAGGATTTTGAAAGGAAACGTCAGGCTCATGAGGAGGTCGGCCACGGCGATGTTCTTGAGATAGACAATAAAACTCTTTGTGCTGGGAACGTAGAGGAAGACCCAGGCTGCCACGGCGTTGAGCGAGAGCCCCGCGAGGAAGATGAAGGAGTAGAGCAGAGGGATGACTCTTGTGGTTATCACCGTGCTGTGGCTGCAGTTGTTCCCCCAGGGGCTGCTGCTGGAGTTGAACATCTTGCAGTATCTTCATTCCTGGAAGCACAGAACACAGTATCTCAGTAGGACAGTGTGGTGCTGGGTTTTCTGCTAATTGCTCTAAGGTTTCTACCCTCCCTTCCAAAGGAGCTGGGTGTGCCTCTCAGAAATGACCACGCTCCCACACCTCAGCATTCCCAGCAGAGAATTTTCTGAGCGGTGCCATCTCACTCCCTGGGGATGTTCCAGGGCACGTGGTTGCTTTGATCAGAGGATCCATTTGTTTCTCTGTCTGACTTTAACCCGCTGCCCTCCAGCCCAGGGCTGCCCCTTTCCTGCAGGCCTGAGCCCACGTGCTGTGAGCTGGTGACTCAGGGTTAATGAGATGTGTTAAAGGACTGGTATTTTAAACACTGATTTACCATGAAACACCAGGGATATGAATATTCCTGGCCAAAGCATTCTGTAAAAACTCCTCTTCTGTTGGTCAGGACTGGAGATAGGTTGCCATATGCTGGGCATTTCCAGGCTCCCTTGCAAGGAACTTGCATGTGCAGCTGGCAGAGCTTGCTCCAGCAGCCCAGCACACAGGAGCGTGTCTGTGTGCTGCTTTGTCATCTGGGAGCTTCAGCTGGCTTCTCAAGTCAGTCAGATTTACATTTTAAAGGATTTCCAAGAAGAAATCACATCTGCTGTCTGCTTTTCTTTGCCAGAATGTTTGTGGGGGTGGATTATACTCTGTGGGGAGGGCAGAACAAATATAGATATAAATATAATGCTGCTGTATTTGGCAAGTGAAGCCCTGGGCAACTGGAAAATATGTGCCTTGAAGCTGGGAAAAAACCCACCTTGTCTTTTAGAAAAGAATTTCCTTTTATCCCCATTCTGAGTCAGTAGCTGATGTCTCTGTGGGACGGGTTGGAGCCTGAATGCAACCTTGCAATAGCCAGAAATGGACATTTTTTCTCAAATAGGTAAAATGGTCTCCTTTGGTGTGTTGTTTTCTGTACCTCTTGCAGATGGTGTAAAGGCTGATCAGCTCAGGTGTGTTCTGGAGAGGAGCACGGGGCAGGTGTGACACCCTGTGCACACCCAAAGCCTGCACTTCACCTCCTCCTGGTCCTTATCCTGCCAGAGCAGCCATCCTGTCTTTGTGTTCCAGCTCCATCAAGCCATTTGTTTTTGTTTGCTGGGGTTTTAAAAGAAAATGATGGTTTGGAGAGTGGGCATTAAACTACCACATGAACAGGTGTGCTTGAGCTGAGGTTACGTGGGTAGAGCTTGGGGTGATAATGCTGAAATTAGAAGCATCTTCTGGAAAGGCACTAATAGCAAATGGCATTTTAATGTAAATAGTAACACGCTGTATTTAAAAACTCTTCTCTCCTGCTGTGTCCCTGTTCACTTTCTCCCTCCAGGCTTTCTTAGCAGGACCCTCTCCCTGCACATAGTGTGTTAAGAACCTGTCCCCAGCCAAGAACACACAGGTGGGTCTTTCTGTGCTTGGACTTGGGAACAGGAATTAAATTAGAAGTTCATGAAGTATGTTTTGTGCTGAGGCATCATACAACAAAGGATTATTTCAGAACTGTGTGACTAATCTTTGTAAAGTCCCTTGAGTCTGTGCAGCATGGAGGACACCCTAGACAAATTGCACATTTGATACCAGCAGATTTATCAGCTGCCTGTCACTGGGAGGGAGCCACAGGCCAGGCTCTGTACATTTTCCACATCATTGGCATGTCCTTACCTTCCCTCAGCTCTGCTGTGGCACTCTGCTGCAGGTCCAGAGCGCTGTCCCTTCCCAGGCCCGGGGCCTCTGCTCTTGCTGGGACACCTGTGGGAGAGACAGAGATCCTGGCTCCTGGCAGTGCAGCCCTGGGGGCTGAGGGGTCCCACAGCCCAGCACTGAGCAGTGCTCACACATGGCTTCACATCCCTCGGGGAGCCTCAGGCTGCTTGGGGACAGATGTGGAGCAGCCGTGTTCAGGCTGAGCCCTGTCACTGCTGGGTGGGGCTGGGGGCTCCCGTGTCCCCTGCTGCTCTTGTCCTGCTGCTGTGAGCAGCCCAGCAGTGACAGCAGCACTGTCACCTCCCCGGCCTGGCCCTGTCCATGGAGCCCAGGTGTATGGGAGGGCTGGCACACACACACAGCCTTCCACACTGCAGCAGCTGCTCTTGCTGAACGCTTGGGCCAGCCTGGAGTGTGAATAATGTCAGCCAGGTGTGCAAAAACAGCAAACCTGATTCACCAGATGACTGAGACTGATAGGGTAAAACATAGAAAAGTTCTGAAGTTTCTCAGCGTGCAAATCACGTTGTCTTGGCACAACACACAAAAAGGAAGCTGCATAAACCTTTAGAAATGCTCAGTCCCTTCTGAGGTCAGACTCTTGTGCTGTCCCCTGTGACTCTTCCACAGTAGCATTAAGGCAATTCTTGACTTCTGTGACATGGCTGTCAGGTTTCAAAGTTCACCCTGCTTTACTGAACATAAGAATAATATTTATAAGTTGTGTTACTTGTTTATTTACCCTGAATTTACCAGAGGCTGTGCAGTTTCAAGCACACATTTTAGCTATTTATGGAAACGAATGCAGCTGTTTATTAAATATGTAATATAGTCACTGAGCCAGGAACTGGTGACAGCGGTCACTGTCACCAGAAGCTGTTTTTTAAATGCAAAATGGAGTTAACTGGAGGATGTGATCACGCCGGATGGTACCTCTGACGTGAGGGGGAAGATGGAGAAGGAGGAAGCACGACACACTCCACAGCCATTGCAAGTTGTGCTGAGTGTGCTAAAAGAAGAATCTTATTTTAAGATTTTCCCTCTAATGTGGTAGGAATGTTGTTGCTGGTGGAACTCGCAGTGCTGTCCGTGCTGGTGCAGTCCTGGTGGGAAAGCTGCAGTGGGTGTCCCTGTGGGGCAGCAGGGTGCTGGATGGAGGCTCAGGAGCTGTGCTGGGCACTGGCAGGGGCCAGGCAGGGCTGGCTGAGCGTGGTCAGGGCTGCTCTGAGCCTTCTCTGTGTCCCCAGCGAGGAGCCCAGCCTGGCAGCCCGTGGGGTGTGGGCTGCCTGGAGACACTCCCCGGCTGGAGCTGCTGCTCTCCTCTGGAAGGCACTGCTTGCAGTAACTCTGGAGATATCTTGGTACATTTGATGTGTTGCAAGTTTGCCAATAGTCTAAAATGTTGTTATTTATTGTTCTTATTATGACGTTTGTCGTAAGGCAATGTCTGGGTTTTAATACTTAAGAGAATAAAAGTATGCAAAATATACTAAAGGGTTATTTTAGCCTCTGGAAGTGGCATGCTGGCTGGTAGTCGTTCTTGTTTGTCGTGGAATGCAGCGGAGGAAAATGGGAGGAATCCCAGAATTAGGATGGCAGAAGAAATAGGTGTCGTTCCCATGGCAGGAGGCAGCTGGGGAGGATGTGCCCTGGTGCGAGTGGGAGGAATTGGGATGAGCAGTGGCACTCCCGTTGCAGGAGGCAGGAGGATGCAGCGTTAACCCGGGTCCCCTCCTCCAGCAGGGCTCCAGGAAGGGCTCGGTGGGTGCAGCAGTGACCTCGGGAGTGCCTCGCCCTCTCCTCCCAGCTCCTGCTTTCCAGACCCCCAGGTGCTGTGCAAGGCCAGGGGACACAGAAAGCCGTGGCTCTCCTCAGCTGCTCCTTGGCTTGCCTGTGGCAGTGGCTGAGAAGGGACCCTGGTGGCACTGGGGGTGTGCTCTGTCTGCAGTCAGTGAGGGAAGGACAGCTGGGTGAGCCCTCTGCCACATCCCAGGACATCCACTGCGGATCCCAACAGGCCAAATGCAGGATGCTGCAGCGAGGTGAGCGCAGGTATCACACATCAGGGTGAGACCATCCTGATGTTCTCCTGGCAGCGGCAGTGAGCTCCTGCTGCTCTGAAGGACACGGAGAGGAGAGCCAGCAGCTCCACACAGCACAGGAGATAAGGCTGTGTATTTCCCATTAGGGCCACGGTGGCAGGACACCTCAAGGGCAGAATTGTTTATCTGTCTTGCAAAAACCACCAGGAACTGTTCCATTTCTTCTTCCTGTCCAGCAGTCTCTGTGCTCCTTTGAATCTGAAATTTAACAGCTTTGTCTTCCTGAGAAGCTAAATCTTCCATTCTCTTTCTATTTCTGATTTTTAGACAAGAGTATGCATTATTCTGAGCACGCTTCTAGTCTTGAAAGATTGTAGTCTGTGAAGTATCTGTGCAGAGCCTGGTACCCACCTGATGCTCAGATGGAACCTTGGGCAATGCTTTGAGCTCTTTGCACACAGCATAATTTCAAGTACTGAGGTTTTAAAATTAAGTCTCGAAATTCCCCCACTGAGATCTCACATTAGTTATCATACTGGATTTAGGGAGTTGTGGATGTGAGAGGAAATGTTAGGTCAAGTAATAGTTTAAGAAGTTAATAATAATAATAATAATAATAGTAACAACAATAAAAATTGCAATGAAGGAAAATAACAAGGAGAGAAATAAACCCCAAGAAAAACAAGTGGATCAGCTTTCCTGGTGTGCCCCTCTGCACTGGCAGAGCATGTGAAGCTGGGGAATCCTTGACTTGGTGCAAGCCCTGCTCATCAACAGCTAAACCATCAGGGTGAAATCAACATCGTTCTCATCCCAAACCCAAACACTTTTCTGTGCCAGCTACCGGGAGAAAATTAACTCTATGCCAGCTAAAACCAGAGCCCTGGGTCAATAAAACATTTCATTGTCCTAAAACTGGGTTTTAAAAGTAGTAAAGTGTGGCTCAAGGAAGTTTTCCCCTTTATTATTATATTTTAATAGTAGCATTTGTCATTCAAATATTTAATTTTAATTTCTGTTTTCTGATGTTTTAAACTATGAGTTTCATATAGTTACATTTTATCAGTCATAAATTAAAACAAAAGTAGTTGCTTAAGAGAAATATTTTTTTTTAAGGCAGATGAGAAGAATCCTTGCCTGTGGATCCTCCATCTGCTGGCACAGCTGGAGCTGCTCCACGGCTGAAGCAGTAGTTTCTGTACCGCTTTCTGTAGATAGTTCTTTAGTTAAAACTGCTCGTTTGTGCTATTAGGTGTTAGTAATTTACAGAAGGCCTGGATGCTCACCTTATTTGCCAATTTTAAAAGTAAAATTGCGGTGGCAGCTACTTAAAAATACTCGGGGATGTTCGAGAGCGTTCGCAGGGGACAGGAGCAGGTGGTGGGAGGCGGTGTCTCACCTGGACAGGAGGGTGGGATGGATGCGTGTCCCTCTTCTGCTGCTCCGCACCCAGAGCTCGCTGCCCCGGCAGCTGCACGGGGAGCGTCAGGGAGCGGGTCCGGGATGGTTCCGGCCCTGGGGAGCCGGTCCGGGATGGTCCCGGCCCTGGGGAGCCGGTCCGGGATGGTCCCGGCCCTGGGGAGCCGGTCCGGGATGGTCCCGGCCCTGGGGAGCCGGTCCGGGATGGTTCCGGCCCTGGGGAGCCGGTCCGGGATGGTCCCGGCCCTGGGGAACCGGTCCGGGATGGTCCTGGCCCTGGGGAGCCGGTCCGGGATGGTCCTGTCTGTGGAGAGCCGGTCCGGGATGGTCCCGGCCCTGGGGAACCGGTCCGGGATGGTCCTGTCTGCGGGAGTCGATCCCGGGGAGCCG
>NC_031778.1:24716582-24721048 GCF_001522545.3 Parus major | reverse complement strand
CCGGGAATTCTGCTGTCTGCGGGAGCCGGTACCGGGAATTCTGCTGTCTGCGGGAGCCGGTGCCGGCGCTCCGTGGCCGTGGCCCCGCTGCTGCCAGCGGGGCCGTGCGGGGATTGAGGAGCAGAAAGGGGAAGGGCTGGCGAGCGGGGCCGTGCCCTGGCCGGCTGTGGCCGGGCTCTCAGCCTGCAGCCGGCCCCGCAGCTCCTCGGAGACCGGCGCACAGCGCTCCGAGCCGCCGGACCGGAATTTGCTTTTCCCAAACTGTTCCCAGGGCTGGCTGCGACCTTTGGTGTGACACAGCCTGCCCCGAGAGCTGCGGCTCCGTGCCTGGCAGGTTTGAACTGCAGCCACGGGCTGGGAGATGGCTTCTGGGGATACGTGATGGGTCTTTGGTGCTTCGCTGTTCCCTTTCTCTTCTTTTTCGTGACCATCTTCTATTTTAACCTTAAACACCTGCTTGGCTTCCTCCCTTCCTCTTCCTCCCAAAAGTTCTGAACTCAAGCACAGAATTAGCAGAAATGTATGGTAATGGAGGAGCTAATATCTTCTCTGTGGAGGTAGGAAAGGAGCATATTCTGAGGGAGAGCTGAGGTTTGGGGAGATAAACTGAGGTTTAAATGTTTATTTAAAAGTATGAAATACGTACATTGTGTACCTTAGATCAAGGAAACACTTAGTGCAGGACTTGAGCTCTGCTTGCCAGTGTGTCACCTAAACCCTATGGAAAATACACAATTCCTCATGGACTTTGCTTCTGTGGGGCTTTATCTGTGTAGAAGAAGGGCCCAAAGGCACGAGGAAGCACAAGTTATCTTCTCCCTGCGTGTTGCTGCCACGTCCACATCCTTCACTTGGCCCTTCCTTCCCCCAGATGTCTCTCAGTGCAATAATGGGATGGGTATTCTTGAGAGGAAGAATTGTCTGTCACTCTTGTCAGTACTCTTGTCCCTCTCTCCATCCTGAGACTCACAGCTCAAAGCTGTAGTGCTCCATCCATGATTTTGGAGTGCTGGGTTTGGGTGTTGGTTTCCTTGACAATTTCATACTTCCCCTATGGCTCAGGCAGAACAATCAGTGCACGAGGCTTCTCAGATGCTCCCCAAAAAGCACCAGTCAGCCAAGCTGTTCCTCTCTTTCCATGCACCCTGTGGTCATTTCTTGAAGCAGGGATGAGAGGAGTGGACCAGATAAGGCTTTGTTTTAAAATCTGTGGGCTCTCTAAGACAGCTGGGAGCATGGGAAGCCCCAAAGAAGAGGTAGTGCAGTGTTTTCCAGTGTAAGATGCCAGCCTGTGATGGATTAAATGTTGCAGCACAGATAATTTTTGCAGTGAGAAGTAAGCAGTTGTCCAGGGCAGAGGATTAAGGGTTTAAGAGTGGGTGGGGTGGCTGAGCTCTGTGTACAGCCTCACCCCATTGGAATGACTCGGGCCAGCAGGGCAAACCGAGGGGTAGCTCTGTTGTACAAACATGGGTGCTTTTCCAAAACGCCAGCCAAAGCCCAAATTCAAGGATCCCAAGATATGGCTGCTGTTTCTAAAGGGTTAGAAAGAGGCAGTGAGCATGGTCACCAGAGGGCCCTGCACTTCACCATGTGCTTTAGGTGCCTTAAGGACAAACTGAAATGTATTTCACCTTCAGCCATACAAGTCTGTATCTTCCCCCAAAATCCAAAGTTCCCTGCTGCTGTCTGTTTTATGAAGAGAAGATGTTAACACTTTGTCTGAGCTCAAGGCCTAGGAAGGGAATCCTTTTGCAGGATCCTGCTGTTGGACTTGTGTCCCAGAGCCCGCGAGGGGAGAGCACTGCTGGTGTGTCCCAGCTGGTGACAAAACCACTGCGGGTGATTTGCTTCTTGCCGTGGCTGCTGCCAGCAGGGCAGGGTGGGGTGGCAGCTCTGCAGCCTTTGCTGACAGAGGTGGGGCTGAGTTCTAAATGCAGGATCTTGCAGCACCAAGGCATTGTATGTGGAAGGGGTCCCTGTGACTATGGGTCTCTTCCAGACCTGCTGACAGAGCTGCCAGTGCTTCCAGCCCTTCCACTGAACATGAAATCATGCAGGCTGCAGGGTACCAGAGGCCAGCTCTGGGAATTGCTACAAGCAGGATGAACAAGACAAATATTTCACTAGGATAATCCCCCTAGAAGGCCAGCTAATTAAAAAAGTATTGCAGGACTTCTCGTTGGGATTTTACCCTGTCAAATCTGCCAGCAAATGTTTGGTGCTCAGTTTTGTTTGGGTGATGGGTGGATGTCTGTGCATCTCGTGGAACAGCTTCTGAGGCCTTACAAGGATGTGTAGGATGTGTTTGCAGCTCACTTGTCCAGCCCATGCCACGTTCAGGTGGCACCAAACACCACACAGATGTTTTGCTTTATGGGGTGGCAGGAGAGGGGTGCTGAGGGAGGGGACTGTGCTGGACTGAATTAGAAAATGTTTCATGTGGGATTTGATGAAGTAATTTTCAAAGTAAAAGTCAAAGTAGGCTTTCCTGCAGATTGTGTCTCTGCCAGAGACAGCAGTTTCTCTAGTTGCACATTGGTACTTCAAAAACCATTGACTTAATTAATCTTTGCAGTTTCTCCTGTGTCTCTTTCTCAAAAGACAATTGTGTTTAATGCACCTCATTTTCTGACTTCAGACTTCAGACCTTTTCAGGAAATGGGGAACTTAAATAACTCCTATGTCCTTTCCACTTTTTTATTCTTTTTCTTTACCTTTTTCTCTACTACCTTTTTCTCATCCCCTCCCCATTTCTGGTCACAAGGTTAATATCTGGTCACAATTATCCTGATCACAAGCCTAGTATCTGGCTCAACAGTCAGCACAGATGAAGACAAAAAACTTACCAAAAGGTGTCTCTGCTGGGGAAGGTGAGGAGGACAAACCTGTAGATCTGTCCCTGCAATTTTGTGTTGAATTCTCATCCCCCAGTTAGATCCAAAATTGGGATTTTATACCTGAGTAACCACTGATGTGCAAAGTTCTGTGGCTGTGGCTGTACTCAGACCTTGCACTGTTTGTGGGTGCATTTCATAGAACAAATGAACATTTGGGGGTGGATTGGTTTACAGAACATTTCTTGCTAACACAGACCACAAGACCACTGCTTAATCTATTTTGAGAGGCTGGTGGGTCCAAATGCAAAGACAGATTTTTAGAAATTTGGGTGAGTTTAGTTTCCTTTTTTAGGATTCCTGTGAAGCTGCACTGGTGAAAAGTCACAGGAAAGATAATTACTAGAGAAACCAAAGAAGCAGAGTGCAAAATAAATGAAATGACAAAAGTCCTGCACCAGTAGTGATCTGGAGCTGGCTCTGAGTACAGGTTTAAATCACATTTCTCCCACAATTACACCCTGCCATGGAGAGCTCTGCCTTGGCTATTCAATGAGAGTATGTAAGATAGAATTACATTTGAGTTACAAACACTGTAATGCAAATCTTCCTGAATGTAAAAAATCCCAAATATTTATGAATTGTTCAATTGTTCAGGAATTGCTCCTTGCATTCTTGGGTCAGATCTGCTGTTGTAGTTCCACCCAGAAAACTGTGTTTCCTCTTAAAAATGGGACTCTGGGACTGCACAGCCACGGTTTCTATCCATGTCTGCCCTGATGTGGCTCTCTGAAAGGGCAAGGATAGGTCAGGGCCTGAGATTTTCTGTACAACTTCCTTGTAGCTTTTCCTTTCAAGATTAACTTTTAGAGACCAAAATTCCATGTCAAATCTGGATAAATGAAATGCAGTTATCTGGTATTTGGGGATTGGGATATTGTTGTATAAACGCTCTGGGAAAATACTCCAGCAGCATCTTCAAAGAGCTGTTGTGTATGTGAGTGTGTGCACAAAGCAGTGATCAGGACTGTCACAGACACACCCTGTCACATCCAGGAAACTGCTCTGGGGGTGACTGTGCAGTGAAGTGTTGTCTGCACCAAGGGCTCAGGCTGCAGTGCCTGTGCTGGGAGTGCACACTGCTCTTCCCTGCTCAGATTTCACATGGATATCCCTGCTGGGACTCTTCCCAGAAACTACTGATTGCTTTAACCCTTTGGTCCCTGGAAAGGGGGCACCGCTCTGCAGGCTGTGCTTTGAAGGGCAGCATCCCAGCACTGGAGTGGGAAACAGCTGGGTCCCCAGGGGGACCTGGGGTAACACATCAGCTACAGCAGTGTCTCTCCTAGCAGGAAACACCATGAAAATGCATCCTTTAGTTCCAAATATGTGTGTAGTGAGAAAGGTGGCACGTGTGTGTCCTGCCAAGAGGGCAAGAGGGCACACAGCACACTGAGGGATGCAGCTGCCCATCTGGGGGTGCTTTCAGCCACCCCCACACTGCACCAGCAGCTCCAGCCTGTGCCAGGACCATTCCCAGAGCCTGATCTGCTCCAGCCTGTGCCAGGACCATTCCCAGAGCCTGATCTGCTCCAGCCTGTGCCAGGACCATTCCCAGAGCCTGGTCTG
>NC_031778.1:24706649-24716434 GCF_001522545.3 Parus major | reverse complement strand
TCTGATCCACCCTGTGCCAGGACCATTCCCAGAGCCTGGTCTGCTCCAGCCTGTGCCAGGACCATTCCCAGAGCCTGGTCTGCTCCACCCTGTGCCAGGACCATTCCCAGAGCCTGGTCTGCTGTCTCCTCTCCTGCCTTCAGGGTCCTCTGGCTGGGGACCAACAGGAATATTGCCCCTGGAGGGGCTCTTTGGTGGGCTTGTGTGGGAAATCCACTCTCCACCTGGGAAAAGATCACTGTGAATTTAACATGGCAATTTAATATCAGGCACAGTTTAACAAGCCATAAACCCTTGGTGATTTACACTTATAAAAGGGAAACCAGAAGCACTCAGTCTTGATGTGCTTTAACCATATAAGACCTAAGAGGACAGTGTTTGGTTAGGAATGTCTGCACACAGAACTGATCTTCCAGTCCTGAATACTTTCATTCTATTTAATTTGGTGCTTGTGAGAATTTAAACTACACAACCCAGTCTTTAGAATGGTTTTCTTAATATGCTTTTGTATGTGCATGGACTGCTTTGGGTGCAAGATGGCAGATTTGGTCCCAGAACTTGTCTGGTGTGTGTGAACACTTTTCTACAGAGATGATTGGGAAAGAGGGTTTATCTGTGGCATTTTAGCCATTTGAAGTATTTTTATTTAAAGTAGGATAAACACCCAAAGTATACTGTCTTTCCAGAAATGTTCTCCCCTGATCATATAAATGGTTTCATAATACTTGCATTAATCCAAATATTATCATACTTACATTTCAACTTCTTAATTATTTATAAACCAAAATCGAAACCTAAACCAATAGTGTTAAAAAAAAATAGAGAAGAAAGAAACCTATCTTTCAGTGGAAAACTTCATGAAAGATGTTCTCATGCAGAACTTAATTGTGTTATTTGAGTGCTGCATTTTCAGGGTTTTGTTGTCAAACCCTTTTTTTTGTGTTTTAAAGGGAAAGTCCTGTGTGTAAGGCACTGGCTGATGGACTGTTGCCATCTCCTGCTTGTGCAGCTGCACTGCATCCCGGGCTGGCTGGGAGCACAGCTGCCCAGGGCACCTGCCAGCTCCTGCCAGCCCACCTTCACTGGCTTGCTTCTCTTCTGTCCGAGCAGCTTTTGCTCGAAACAAATCTGATCCGATCCCCAGTGAGTCCAGGACAAACCGATCCACGTGAGCATCACTGGCTCGAGAGGATTCAGTGGAAGCACGGGGTGAGATGGTGTTTGAGTTGGTTTCTGAGCCAGCCAGCCAAGCTCCCTAGCTACCAGGAGAGCCCCGCGGAGCGAGCCGGGTCCCGCGGGGATGGGATGTGAGGTGCACGTTGGTGAGCTGACACAGAAAAGCTGAACACAACTGCACGACCCTTAATGAGCCTCCATGGTCAGGTAATTACAGAGACATTTTATTTACACGATATACAAGCACTCTCAGCAGCCAGCAGAGTCTCTGCAGGTGCCCTCAGACGTCAGTGTACTCGTGGTAGATGCGCACCTCCGACCTCCTGACGCTCTGGAGGGACCTGATGCTCTCACTCCTGGTTCTCATGTTGGATTTCCTGAACAGCCTTCGTGAGAACGATCGACACATGAAAAAATAAATGATTGGATCCAGACAGACGTTGCATGCGGACAGGAACAGTGTCATTTCCTTACAATAATATAAGATTTTATGTGCAGAGTCATCTAAAATTTTGTCCAGATGACTAAAAGTAAAGGGTATTCGACACAAATGGTAGGGCAGAAAGCAGGTGAAAAACACGGCCACGACAACCCTTATACTCTGGTTGTGCTTCCGCTTTCGGCTGGACGAGCTGATGAACTGTTTGCTGGATTTATAGATGTACCTGGAGATGGCAATGTAACACCCTATGAGCACCACCAGCACCACCACGAACGTGCAGGTGTTGATGTAGACGACAGCCGAGTGCCACTTGACTCCCAGGGGAGACTTGAGCTTCAGGCAGTCGTCGACGTTTCTCCTGGTGGGGTAGCCGTTGGTGAGGATCAGGTTTGGCAGCGCCAGGAACGCCATCACCACCCACACGCAGGCCGACAGGATCTTGGTGAAGGTGATGCTGTACATCCTGGAGTCTCCAAAGGGCTTCACCACCTTCAGGTAGCGGTCGATGCTGATGAGCCCCAGGAAGACGATGGTGGTGTACATGTTGGCGTAGAACAGCACCGTGGTGTAGCGGCACAGGAAGGAGTTGAAGTGCCACGGCCCCAGCCGCGAGTCCTGGATGATCTTGAACGGGAACGTCAGCGTCATGAGCAGGTCTGCAACCACAATGTTCTTGAGGTAAAATATGAAGCTGGTTTTGTTTCTGATGTGGAAGAAGATCCACACTGCCAGGCCGTTCAGCAGGAGGCTGGCCAGGAAGATGACGAGGTAGAGCACGGGCAGGACGATGGTGGTGAACTCGTCACGCGCAGAGCGCCCCAGGGAGCTGGCGTTGGGCGAGCTGCTGTTGTCTGGGCTGAGGTGATTGTCTGTGGGAATGAGGGAAAACAACAGGTTAAAGCTTTCTGGTGTTTTACAAACGGGGCCAGTTTAGAGCTGTCCTCTCTCTGGGCAGTCTGAGGCTGTTCGGGGGAACCATAAATCACAAGTGCAGGTCGTCAGCTCCTGCATTCTTGACAGAATGTGACTTGTGAGCTGAGATGTTTGTCATGAGACAGGGCTCTGGAGAGACTCCTCAGGCCTATCAGAGCGCTCATTTAAACTTAGTTTACTTAAATGTATTTAAAAATCACAGTCTCTGGGGGATTTTAAGATTTCCTATGTAAATGTTTGTGAAAAACTTATAAACGCTGCCATAAAATGACAGTACATTTTGTTTCATGTTGTTTATGCTCTGACCTTGGCTGGTGAGGCAAACCAGGCTGGCTGTGGGGCAGCGCTGGGCTCTGCTCAGACAGCCCATGCTGGAATGACTAATTTCTTTCAAATGTTGGTAGGAACTGACAGTAATAAAATAAACACTTATCAATCACTTATATTTACATTGCTATTTTACCTGGCAGTTTTCCATAGGACAAATTGTACCCCATCCTTTGCACTGCTGTAGGTTTTCAGCTGAAATGCTCTTCAGGAGTCCCACTGGCTGCTGTGGGTCTGGGATGCAGCAGGGCCTACGCCAGGATGATGTTCTGGTAAAAAAAATCCAAATTAAAACCAAAGCAAAACAGGAGAGCCAACCTTTGTGTTCCCTGCCTGGAGAGGAGCTTTGTGAAAGGAGCTTCTGCTGGAATTCCCAGCGAAGGGCTGGCTGAGGGCTGGGTACTGCACTGTGCTTCTGTTGTCAGGTCTTCATTGCTCTTTTCTTGCTCATTTCAGTGATGGATGACCATGAGTGGATTTTTTATTTTTTTTTTTAAATCATCACTCACTTCCTGGAGTAAAAATGTTTAATCAGGAATTATGATACTTGTGTATAACTTCATAGTGTATCCCCCCCACCGGGGTGGAAATGGTGGAAATGGCAAGTTCCTGTTCCTTTTCTATAGAAACTGGCACACAAGGAACACTGAAACCTGCAGAAACTCATTTATGCCACGATGGCATCGTGATGTGGGACAATGTTAAGAGGGATTTTGCCAATACCAGTTTTAAGGCTGTGCTCCAAATTGTTCTTTCCTCTATCAATATGCTTTTCTGGGATTCATTTTTTGAATGTTTTGATAGGAAAACTGGCTAAATGGTTCTGATCTCAGCAATTCCACTAGACCTGGCTGCTGTCATGGAGATGAAGAGAGGATGGAGCTCCTGCAGCTGTTTTGCAGATCAGAACCTGGTTTAGCTGTCATGTCCATGTAGGAACAGTGCTGTGTGGCACTAGATGGCACCAAAGCAAGTAATGGTGTGTGAAAGCATCAGTCAAAACTTTAATTTGGATATTTTAACCTTTTTATCAGTCTGGCTTCTTGGCTGGCCCTGTTTGCTCTGACAGTAAAAAGACTGCCAAAGGTGTTGTAGGTATTTTGTTTTCAGTGGGTCTGAGCAGCAATAATCCATCATGCTTTGCTGCTGTTGAGGATCTGCAGCTCTCTTTTCTGCCCAGGAGGCACAGAGATCAAAAGAGTTCATGATTTTATGAAAAGATGCATATCTAACTCCTTATGTAAATAAGGTGCTTATTTCCCTGCTTTTCAGAGTTTCTTTTAAGTCTGCATAATTCCTGGCCCCTGGAAAACTCCTCGTTCTCAGGCTCTTCTGAAGTGCTCTACTAAAGCCTCAGTCCAGAGAAGTCAGTGAGGTACTGGATGTGTGGTCTGGGATTTGAGGCAGAGCAAGAGGTGGCTCCTGTGTCCTCTGCTGTGCCCTGGGAATGCTGCAGGACCCGGTGGGGCTGGGGATGGATCTGTGTGGAGGGGACAGCACACGTGCTGCACTGCACAGTCCCAGCCATGCCACTTGTGTCCCCTGCTCCGTGAAGGTGTGACAGACACCCTGGGATTGCCCAGGGACATCCAGACCTCTGGGAAGCTGCCCTGGGAGCTGTGTGCTGCTGTGCAACTGGGACCAAGCCTTGGCATGGATGTCTCTGTGTCTTCTTGTTCCTGATGCTTTTAATGTCAAAATAGGTTCCAAAATGATCTCAGAAAACAGCAGCAAATTCTTCACCAGCGTAACCTGTGCCAGCTGAGCTTCGGGCTGTGTGCCCTGCCAGCACTCCTGACCTCAGCAAGGCTCTGGTGAGTGCAGGGTGGAGGAGAGAGGCAACACCTGCCACTGTGTGCCCTCCTTACACACCAAAGGCTCTCCTTGGTGCTGCTGTAGCTCAAAGCTTTAAAGGCTTCACCAAACAGGTCTGGGCAGACGTGCAGGGCAGTGCTGCTGTGATGGTCCTGCTGCACAGAGCTGCTGTGGGATGGAAGGTGAGGTGCACAGCCATGCTCCTGCTCAGACTCAGAGCCCCAAAGGTGTTTCCAGAGTTTCCTACCAAAGGTGCTGTGGTGGGCAGAGTACTGAGAGCAGTGTGGCTTCATTATTTACACACTGGGGTAGGTGATCAAGTGTAGAGCTGAGGTGTCTGTACTCAGTAGTTTCATTCTTTCTGACAAAGCCTGCTATATTGCAGGCTCCAGGAGTAGGAAAAATATTATATGGAGAATTCACTCTTTTTCATGTGTTTTATTGCACAGGAAATAAAGACCGTGTTCTCTTTAAAGAGTATTCCTGGGTATTTTGTAAATGCTCACTGACTGTATACTCTAGTTGTGGATTTCTCACTTGTCTGAATACAGTATTTTTGTGCTATAACCCTCTCTTGTCCAGTTACCAGGTCACTTTCCTCATCCATTTCACCCTAAACTGCTGTCTCAGTCTCACATACAAACACATTCTGCTTGGGAGTCTTTGAAGATGCCTTATCCAGGCAGCTTTGTAAACCAGAATACTTTTTACTTCTTGTAGCTTCTGTGTTTTGTCCATGGTTGGTGAGATAATCCCTTGCTGCTGATGTGGACAGGCTGGTTTATGTGCATGACTGATGTAACCTCAGAGAAGAAATGAAATAACAGGCTGCATGGCAGCCTTCAGTGTCAGGTGGGTAGGGAATGACTGCAGAGTTTTTCTAGTGACTAAGGCTTTAAGTTGCCTTCCTGTTTAAAGAAATTGTATATCCTCAAATCTAATATTTTTTCATCTTATTTAAAATTTTTAGAATTAGAAAACTCTCTTTTGTGACCTAGACCAGCTACTCTAGGTCATGGGGCTGCAGAGTCTTAAGTTTTTATTTGAGCCCATAACTTGTTGATGTCTGCCTTGTTGCCAGTCCCTCTGCATTTGTCACCATAATGTTGGGTAAATGACAGAGTTAATGTAGCAATAGACACGTAAGGCAGACAGTAAACTTGCTGTAGGCTGGCTGCAATGCTGATTGTTCTTTTCTGTTGCCCATCAGAACCAAATCACGGAGCTGTTTGTAAAGATTTAGAGGGAAGAAGCATTGGTGCAGGGTAAGAGCATGAAGCAGCTGCAGGCAGCCATGGAGCCTGTGTCACCCCACTCCTATCCCGTGTCCCCTGAGCCTGCTCCCTGAGCAAGCCTCCATCTTCTGGTTTTCCCTGCCTGCATCTCTTTATTTTTGTGTTGTCTCTCGTTCACTACAGGTCTGGTGCCAGTAGCCAGGGCACTGCCACCTTTCACTTCCTTGCAGGCTTCTGTCAAAAATGGTCCATCTACCTTTTGGTGAAGTAATATGTTAATGTGCTGGTAATGCACCGTGGAATAACCTGAAATTCCTGTTTGAATTGCTGCCTACATCAGCGAGCTACCCTTCTGCTGTCTTGTGCTTCGCACACTCGAGTGGCTCAGGTGTGTTTGTAGCCAGCACATCCTGGTGTGGCCCTGCCCTGGTGGGGTGGGAGCTCCTGGGGTCCCTGAGCAGTGCTGGAGCCGGCTGTGCCCCCTGCTCTGGCTGAGCACGGGGGGTCAGAGGCAGCCAGGGGTCCCTCCCTGCAGCGGGCAGAGGGGAGAGCAGCCCTGGCCTGGCCGTGGGGCCAGCTCCCGGCTCCGGGGGCCAAACACGCTGCAGAGAGGCTGCAGGGAAGGGCTGGGGTAGAACCGTCCCCAGCTGTGGCTTATGGTGCCCGTCTTCTCAGTCCCGGCCAGAAATGGGAACCTGCTCAGAAATCTGCTCGTCCGCTCCAGCATCTGGCACAAAACTCCTTCTGCGTTTTCAGGTTCCTCCTTGAACTTCCCCCCTTCCAGCCCCGCTCTCCTCTCACGTGTTTCGGGGCAGAGTTCTGCTCGGGGAAGCTGCTGTGCTGCCGGCTTCCCTCTGCCTTCGGCTGCTGTCCCCAGGGCTCCGTCCTGTCCCTGTCCCTGTCCTGTCCGTGTGTCCTCAGGAGAGCCGGGAAGGGCAGCGGTGACCTGCGCTGACATCCTCGCTGGGATGCACACGGAGCATCCCTGCCTCGGCTCTGTGCTGGGACACGCTGCTGGCAGCAGCTGCTGCTGGCAGTGCCCGCTGTCCCCAGGCTCCTGTGCCCGAGGGGAAAGTCACCTGTGACCGCAGGAGCCGCACGGGCACCGACAGCACGGGCTGCTCTCCCCCGGCACCCCGGGACAGCCGGCAGTGCCCGGCCCCGGTGTCCCTGGCATCAGGACAGCCCCAAAGTGTGCCCAGCCTCTCCCTGAGCTGAAACCTCACAGCCTGCCTGCACCTGTACCTGGTACTACGGCTGTACAAACAACCCGCGCAGCAAAGCCCTGCAGTAAGCATTTGATAATTCCATCTAGCGTGCAAAATTCTCATTTTGGGGGAATATGCCCTTAGGATTACAGGATTTCCTCACTTTAAAAGGACATAATAAAAGTACTAGCACAAATCTAACTTTCCCAAAGCCACTTTTGGAATATTTTGTCCAAATGTAGCCATTAATTTTTTTCTCATTTCAGGTGAATTTTTATGAACTCTAATGATCCCCTGTGTGAGATAGCTGACAGGAGATTTGTTTGAGCTGTCAAGTTCTTTTTTTTTTTCCTGTCTTTTGGACTGCTCCTTGCTAAATGCTCACAGATTATATTACCTACTTTGAATTGGATTTTCTGTGCAGCATTTGCAAGATCTAGTAACTGCTGTTAATTGTTGCAGCAAGACGGTTTTTAAGGTTATTTGCAGAACCTAAAGCTGCATTAATTCCCTTTCCCCTTGCATAAGCACCATAGTTCCTGGGTGATGCTGCTGGTTCCCGCCTTGCTGCACTAATGACCAGGACATGCAGTGTGCACGGCCAAAGGCAGAGCTGCCTGCAGTGGTTGTGTGAGAGTGCTCAGCTGTGCTGGGCTGTGGTGCTGTGTGCTGGGCTCACACGAGGTGGGGTTGGAGTGTCGTGCCAAGTGCAGCTGCACAGCTCCGGGGGGCTGCAGTGGGTTTTACATGAGAGGCCGAGAGGTGCCAACAGCACTGCTGTGGCCTGGGCAGCGGGGGAGCAGCTGCTCTCGGTGCAAGAGAAGCCGGGTTGCAATTGCTGGCCGGGTTTTTCCACTTTTTTGGGGGGATAAAAAAAAAAAAGAGAGCTCAACACAGTGGTTGGCAGGGCTGGGATAATGAATGTTTTCTCAGTAAGGCAGCCTCTAATTAGCAAGGAGGAAAGGAACTCTGGAATGTTTCCTTTGCTTCTTTCTAGAAGATGCTGCTGGTTGGTCGTGGTTGCCCAGACCTGCGGCAGTGGGAGCTGTGCAGCCCTGCAGAGAGGCTCTCCTTGGAGAGAGCCTCTCCACAAGGATCCACCACGAGAGGTGCAGCCCCTGGGCACGACCAGATGCAGGTGAGGGTGCCAAAGCTCCTGTGCAGGTGAGCAGGTGTGTCCCTGGTGCCACGCTGGCAGTGCCATGGCACTGGTGCTGTGTGTCACTGCCATGGCACTGCACCCACGGGCACAGCCATGCTCTGCAGCCTGCCTGCAAAACCACAGCTGGGGTCTCCAGCCCTGACTCAGGCGTTTTCACTGAAAAGATCAGCTTTTATGTTTGATTATTGTACTATGCAGTGAAAAGCATTAAAAATTTCAAAATGACACTTTAAAAATAATCAAGATGTCTGGAGCACAAACATAAAAATGCAGCTTTGTAGCAATGCATTGGTAGCACTGCACCTTCATCTGTTGGACCTGCATCTGTTGTGCCTCTATCCCATCCCTCAGGAGCCACTGTGAGAAAATACATTGGGAAATCAAAATAATTATTGGTATATGCATGTAGCCAGCGTCATTTAAGTCTTTCAGTAATTCCAGTCTAACTTTCAGGCATTTTTTTTTTGTGCTGAAGCAATTTCTATTGATTTTTTTGTATGCAATCCCAATTCACATCACAGAAGCACCAAGAAATCCTCCTGTGCCTGTGCCTTGGCTTCTCTGTGCTCCAGAGCATCCTACTGCCACACGGTGCTTTGTGCACTACCTGCAGCAGCACCACTGCTTGAAAGAGGAACAAAAAGCAAAAGGACACGGGGATTCTGGGGAGAAGCCCAGCCTGGTGCAGCACTGTTCTTTCATGCACGGTGTGGAGAGTTCCCTGGCGCCTCTGGGGTGAGCAGGCTGCTGTCCTGGGCAGGGCAGCGGCTGCAGGAGCTGCTGCTGCCCCCAGCCCGGCTGCCTGGGCTCCTCTCCCAGCCCAGAGCTGCACGGAGGGTGACAGGGGCTGATTGCAGTCCCGTTTGTGCTGCTCAGCATCAGCTGTCCCTTTGGTATGTCACGGACACTTTGCTGGGAACCAGCAGCAGTGGGTGCCGCAGTACCTCGTGTGAGGTTCATTGTTGGTCAGAGCTGGAAACCCAACTTCTGATAATCGACAGTGCAATGCTTTAATTTACTGAAGGTGCTATGGTAATCTTTTATGTTGGAAAGGATTAAGACTGCTGATATGTAGGCATGGATGTTGCCTCCTTCCCCTAGAGTTTTGCTGGCAGCCCTGGGGTTGGTGTCTGCCGCAGCCTGGCTCCGGGGCAGGCTCTGCAGCTCACCGTGTGTCAGGTGTGTTTTCACTCAGCTCCAAGCTGCTGCTCAGTACTGCACAGCTCCAGCTCAAGGCTGCAGCTGGACCACGGGGGGCTTGCCTGGCTTCTTCTGGCGCTCACTGAATCACAGAGGAGGTTCTTTCTGAACTTTGCTTTGTGAAGGGGAGCGAGGGACTGGTCAGAAAATGAGGAGCATTCCCTGTCACTGTTTCCTGGCCTGTCTCCTCCAGGGCTCTGCCGAGTGGGACGGAGCCTGTGGCCTCTGGAGCGCTCCTTGGTGCGGAGCAGCCCGGGTGGCTCCTGCCTGCCCCGTCCCGGTGCTCA
>NC_031778.1:24703176-24705949 GCF_001522545.3 Parus major | reverse complement strand
GCCGGGGCTGGGGCTCTGGCGCTGGGCACGAACCGGCTGCGCAGCCGGTCGGGAAGGAGGGCTGACGGCTGATGCCGCTGCAATGTGCTGATTTTGTCTCCCAGCCCCTGATACAAAGACGAGGTTTCTGTGTGTGAGATCCCCTCGCAGCCTCCGTTCTCTCCCCTCTGCCCCTCCTGCAGCTCCCGTTTGGGGGCTCCCCGGGTGCTGCATCCCCACGGAGTGCGGGGGCAGGACAGGCTCTGCTGGCCCAGGGCTGCTGGCCCAGCCTCGGGAGAGGAGGGGAAGCTTCTCCCAACCACAAAAAACCAACGGCTTCCATGCTCAAAGCCAGTGCCTGCTAGTCAATCAATGACATCAGCCAAAGGTTGCCTGGGTTTTCTGGTTTCCCTTTCTAAAAAGGGTTGCAGAATTCTTAAAAAAGATGGAAAGAAGCATGAAATGCTGCCAGTTTCCAGAAGGAGCACACAGGAGAGTGGCTGCAGGCCCTATAGTGCACGAACAGGTAATTTTTTAACAAAGCCTTGAACTGCGCTGCTGGTCCTGGTGCTCCGTAACCAAGAACAACCTTTTCAGTATGAAATCTCCCTAAAAGACAGAGGTTTTTGCAAGCACCTCAGATATTTCCCAAGCTGTGAGACTCATCAGATCTAGTCTGCTCATTCAGAGCTATGTGGTTTTTCCAGTGAACCTGACAAGTTTTAACATGACTGGAACAAAGTACAAAGGAAGAGAACATTTATTTTGTTCATATAGTGAAAAGAGCTCAAGTTTGCTTTCCTGTACTGAAAGAGGTGAAAGGGAACATAGTACAAACCCTTTTAAAGCAAATTCAGATCTTGTAGTTACTGAATCTTATTTTATATGAGTTAAACTGTCAGGAGGCGAGTTACTGAAATAATGGACCCACCTGCACTTTGAGTCGTATCTTAAAAGGAAGGATTAGTACAAACTGATCTTTTTTTGCCACCATCAATACTATGTATGAGTGAATGAAAGGTTGGTAAAGGCTGTTTTGAGAACTTTTCACGCTTTGAATTGATCCGACATTCAGTTTCTGGTTCCAAGTCTGGCTATCAGCAGCTATAACTTAATTCCTGTTTCTTCACCCAAGGGTGAGAAAGTGTTAGCAGATTCACTGAGTAACTTATGGAACGCTTTTCCGATGGTCAGAGCTCACTTACCTGTCACCATCGTCGCCTTCCGCTTGTCTCGGAGCTGCATCCCGAAGGTGCCTCAGACTCCTCCAGAACACATCTTGGAACTACAGAAGGTAGAAGAGCATTTCCTGGGAGAGGGTAGCTGAACGAACCATGTCTGGCAGGAAGATTTTTGGGTTTCCGATGGCTTTTTTTTGGTAATACCTGATCAGAGAGCCAAAATTCCCCTGGCCAGGAGCAACTGGAGCAACTGGCTTTCTCATTCCTGGGAATGACTCACATGCCAGGGTAGGTGAGCGCGCTCCCGCTCACTTCCTGGCTCCCAAGCAGCTGGGGCGCCCAGGACGCAGACAGTGATTCACCTGGAGGTGGGTTGGTGCTGGGGAAGGCAGCAGCCTCTGCGGGGAGACGCTGCAGAGCCTGCAGGGTGTTCACTGCAGCCCTGCCTCGTGGCTGCAGGCTGCGTGGGGATTTCATGTCAGCCTGAAAAATCTGGGGCTGGATACATGCAAATGCCTGCTAATCGAGATTATCTTGTCAATTATTAATTTGATTATATTTAGATTGTCTTTAGTGTTGTGCTTTGAACAGATCCTTCCTTCTAAACAATGTGTAGGATGAAAGTTGAATGCCAGGTCTGTCACTCAGTGCTGCAGCTAAAATGACCTGAGTGTTTCCTGCCATGGCTGAGCCCACTGCCTCTCACAGCCCTGCCCTCAGTGGTCCTGGCTGTACACATGCTTACAATCAGATTATTTAGTGCCTTTACAGCACTGAAATTATCATAGGATAAAATTGGGACATATTATATTGGGACTGTTCCACTGGGACAAAGTTCTGCTTCATGTCAGTGGAGAATGAAGTGGGTAATTTTCCATGTCTGCTGCCTTCTTTAAAAGAAATCAAATTATTATCTCTCTCGTTAAAAATTCAGGAGAAAAGAAGAATAAACCAGTGGCCAAGGCCATTTTCTGTCTGTTCTGCCTGGACTTTTCCACAGACATTTTAAATTTTTTTTTCTCAAGTATCTGAGGGGCTGAGCCCCCAGTGTCCCTCTGCTCAGGGGCCCTGTCAGCTGCACGGGGCCAGGCCAGAGCAGAGCCCACCCGCTGTCCCTGCGCTGCTGAGCAGCCTCCTCTGGCCTCTGTGCAGGGAGCCCTGTGCTAAATCCCACATTTCTGCTTGTGGGCAGACTGTAAAATTTCCTCTTGCCTCGGCATCTCTCCTTTCAATCAGGCACAGTCCCCGATCACAGCTCGCCTTTGAAGCCCAGCTTTTGCAAGGCAAAGCAAACCCATGCAGATGAAGCTGCAGAAACACGGGTTCACTCTGTTTTCAGCTTTATTATCACAGGCTGCCAAACTCATGCCAGGATATCCTGGCAGCAGGGGATGGTCCCTGTTCCGGGCACATGGCACCCCCTGAGGATGGGGAAGGCTTTCCCTGCAGGTAAGGAGAGGAGACGTGAGGAGCCTTTGCTTTGCACGTGGCTGAGTAGGATGGTGTGTGCCAGCTTCCACTTCCCTTCTTTCTGCTGTCCCGTGTGCTCCAGGGTTCGGCAGCTGCCTGTTGGAGCTGGGGGAACAGAACTCGGAGGGTGTGGAGGGGTTTGT
>NC_031778.1:24695835-24701627 GCF_001522545.3 Parus major | reverse complement strand
GGGGCACAGCTGGGCGCAGGGAATGCAGCTGCTCCTGCGGTCTCAGGCCTGCAGTCCAGGCATGGCACAGAGCACGTGTTGCCCACATTTGTGCTGCTGCTTTTCAACACTACCATTGCTGGTGGTCTCTTGGGCTGGGGTCTAAAAACCAGTGCAGGAGGATGTGCTGTGGGGAAAGAGCAAAGAAATTGAAAGTGAAAACCAAAATGTTTAAAAAATGTAATTTAATTGCTTACAGCAATTCGAGTGTTTAGGGGTTGGTTGGCACTCTGGGAGTAGAGTTTACTCACCAAAACTGATGTGTTAATAATGGTCAAATAATAAAATCCGCACCAGAATGGGGTTTTAGTTTGTTTTGTTTTTGAATATGGTGCCAAGGCACATTACCTTTCATTTAAAATCTTGGTATTTTGGTGTATCAGTAAGACATAAGGGGTTAGAAGCAGTGCCCTGGCATCCCCCAGCAGGCTCCAACACAGACGTGTTGCTGGCTGCTCCCAGGCTGGAGCAGGTCAGGACGAGCTGACACAAGAAACACTGAAATGTAGGGAGCTTGTCATAAAAACAGCACAGAAGAAATGTGAAGGTCTGATGTAAAGAGAAGCTGAAGGTAACCTGTAACTTAACTATTGTTCACATTATTTACAGGCTGGATGTCCCTTTTTGTGTTCTGGTGATTAGAGAGCAGCTCTCAGATTTCCTAAGAGCCCGAACGTTATTACAACAATTACTGTCTTGCTTCATTCTAAAACGTCTTCACTGCCATATTTAGCAATGTGAACTGCAAGGTTGAAGCAGATTCATCACCTGGGCAATGCACAGGATTGGCTGTTTCTGTTTTTGAAGCAGAAAAGTGTCAGCAAGATCAGAGCTTGCAGCAAGGGAGGATTCCGCAGTGTTTTGGCTGCAGGTGTGAAGGTGGAGGTGCTTCTGTCAGGGGAAGGGTCTTGGAAGAGCTGACATTTCCCCCTTCCTGACGTGGATTACTCCAGTCACTGTGTGGTGCCTGTCACTAACAGGGGAGCAAGGAGGAAAGCATCTACTTAAGAGCTGATTTTAAAAGCTCAGTGCTTTTTCCCTCTGTACCCAAGTTCCTCACCGTGTGCTGATGAGGGAGTGTAGTTCCAGTGTCTGGCTGAGCCTGTCCTGGTGTCTTCAGTCCCCCCTGTGCCCTGCTGGCTCTGTGCAGGTGCCATCATGTGGGTCAGACCTTGGCTGCTGGACTTGTCTGCCCAGCTCTTGTTCAGGATGCAAATCACTGCTTTGCATTTCTAATTAATTGAAGCACTGTTGTGTGTTGTGAGAGTTTTCTGTGTCCTCAGAACTGTGGGAGCCTGCATGGAGGGCTGTGTGTAGCTGGCCAAGGGTTAGGATGTCTCTGAAGAGCAGTTTGTCCCTGGGCACTCAGGAATTACCAGCCTGTCCTTCTGAGGAGAGGCAGTCCAAAGACTGGAGGGTGCATGTGTCAGGTGAGGATATAAAATACCTCCTTTTTCTGAAACACAAGTAAAATAAAAAATTTGTATAAGCATTTATGTACACAAATGAGTGATTTCCTATTAAACTCACCTGCTGAGAGCCCTGTAGTTCACTTTTCAGGATCCCAGTGACCTGAAGAGATGTTTACAACAAGTGTTGGTACCTTCATGAGGAGCTGGCCCTTGGGAGCTGGGGACAGGGATTTCTGCAGATGGGTTCAAAGCCTCGTGCCAGGTTTCAGTTTCTGGGTTGTCTGGAGTGAGGACAAGCCATGCAAGGGAACATTTTTCTGTGGGAAGGGAGAGCTGCTGCTGCCTGATGGTGTGATGGGCTGGAGGGAGCACAGTAAGGTGGGAATGGTGCTCGTGTTTACTGTCCAGCTCCTGTATCAGGTGACAGTGAGGGCTTTGCTCAGGGCAGTACCAGCACATTCTAGGTTGGCTGGGGGCACAAATCAGGGGGTTTGGGTGTTTTTTGCTGTGTTAAATATACTAGTAAACTTTGCTAAATTCCATAAATCCCTAGGCTGCCCTGAGGAATCTGCAGAGCCCAGGGAGCTCCATGGCACGCTGCTGTGCTCCCTCCCTGTGCTCTGGGCTTCTTGCCAGGGGAGACCTGCTCTCCAAACATGGTTCTGTTTGGTCATGTGGAAAACAAATTACTGCTTGGGCTGTTTTGTTGAACCTTAAAAAACAGACACCTAAACTTTGAGGCATTTTAACTTCTGTTTGATTTCTACTCCCTCTGTAGGCAGTGATCTAAAACTTTGTAGAAAAAAATGTGCAAAATCCCAAGTGCTAGAATTCGTGGACTTCTTTTCCCTAAGTGGATCAAGCAGGTGTTCTGTCCTTGCAGTCACCTTCACTTTGCTACACTTTGGTAGCTTTGGCTCCCTTTTACCTCCCTAAGAAGCAATAGCTGAAAAACAGATGATTAAGACTCCTCAGAAACCTTTGGCACACCCTTTATTTAAGGACCAACTCATCCCATTTTGTGGTTACACCCACCCTAACACACAGGCTCTGAGCCCTGAGCTGTGGGAGCTGCCAGTGTGTGTGCACAGCATTGGATGAGCCTTGGTCACAAGCAGAAATCAGAAAATAAAAGAAATTTCTGTTCTTCAGCATCTGCTTAGTTTCTCACTGCCACACTGCTCTGGAAGCCCAGAGCTGGATGCAGTCAGTGCTGGGATCCTTGGGACCTCTGTGTTTGCTGTGCTGGTGTGATTCAGAAGGGGGAGGGAGGACTGAGGTGCAGAGTCCTGAATCCCTCCCCACGGTGTGTGAGAGTTGAAAGCACAGGGTTCAGTGGGCAGCTGCTTTGTGGAAGGTCATGGCTGTTCACAGACCCCCTTTTCCCAGGGTTTAGCTCAGGCTCCTGTGTTAATTGTCATGCTGTCTCAACAGCTTGAGAGGAACACTTCCAGCCTCCTGTATGTTCCTCTCATCAGTTACTGAAGTGCTGGCTATTCCAGCAGCTAAGAATTTCCTATATTGTTAATCCTGTTAGCAGTTTGTGTGTGCAGAGAGCCTTCAATGCAATAGTGTTTAATCTAAGGGGTGACAATGGCTGAGATAACACTGGTTTATAGGAACATTCAGAACCCATTGAAAGCTGATTGGAGGTTAGTTCAGTTTCCAGTTAGGAAGGGTGTTACAGCTGTGGAAGGTGTGTAATGTGTCTGATGAAGATGATGTAGTGGGTAGAAGTTGCTAAATAAGACATACATCTGCCCATATGGCAGAAGCTGGGGAACCCCAGAGGCTGATGTAATTAATGCACAGCAAATGTAAAACAGCTTTGAAAATATCAGGCTGTATGGAGCAACCTGCTGGATTGGGATAGGCTGCTGTAACCAATGAATTTCTAAAAATAGCACTCAAGTGGTGATCAGTGTCTGGCACATGTGAAAGTGTAAAGCTGGCATGAGAGCTGGAGGAGAAGGGGTGGTTGGGGATAAGGGACACTGCTGTCTTGAAATAGTGACATAAATTCCAGAATCTTGGATTAGAAAGTAGTTTCTGTCCAGGCACAGTCCCTGTGGGATGGCCAGGGAAGAGCTCTGAGTGGTCTGGTGAGCTGGCTGGAGAGGGATGCTCGGGGTGGGAGGCTCAGGCTGTGACCCCTGCTCCTTTCTCTTTGCCTGGTGCTGGCCATGCCAGGGGTGAATGTGTCACCAAGGGGGACATCTCTGGTGCTCCTCCCTGGTGGGGCTGAGCACCACATGGCTCTGGGGCCCCCTTTGTGGGGGATGCAGTCCTGGGTGCTTTGGTGACCCGGACCAGGAGCGTGTCCTGAGGGAAACTGGGCTATTGCCTCCACCAGAATCCTGCTGGGAGCAGAGAGGAAGGATGGTGAAACTGTGGGTGTGAAAATAATTAGGTGTGTGAGAGAGGCAAGGAGGGGTGGGAAGGGACCGTGTCCTTGCCTTTGCTCCTCCTTTTCCCTGCTCTGGATGTGCAGCCAGGCTGACACTCGGGTTAGGAATTACTGACATGCACAGTCAACAGCTCTGGGGTTGGCTCCCAAACAAAGCTGAACTGCCCTTTGGTGCAGGAGTCAGCAGGCTGCTCAGTGTTAGCAAGTGAGTTCTTTTAGTTTAAAGCAGATATTATTAACCTGTGGATTGTCTCAGGCTGTTTGAGCAAGAGACTTTTGCCCATTGAGGCTGTGCAGTGAGTGTACATAGAAAATCCATTTTGCTGCATTTATTGAGTGTTAATATGACTCGGCAAACACCCTTTTGTGCTATTCAGCAGAAGTAAACCAAACTATTTTTCAAGTTCTTTGTGAACATGCAGAGTACAGTGTGCTGTTGAAGAATCAAGACTCAGTAGGAGACACTCGTGTGTCCAGTTCAGTGTTTGGGTTTGTCTGGACTGTTCTCTGAAGAGCTTTTACCCTCCTGTACAACACCTTCTCCACAAAGGGCTTGCACAGGAACATGTAGATCAGGGGGTCCATGCAGATGTTGGTGGCTGCCAGCCACAGCGTGCTCTCCTTGGCCACAAAGAGCTGGTTCTGCAGGCGGCAGTCCATGTGGCCACTCGTTTGGCTCAGAGTGTAGGGGACCCTGCTGAAGTGGAAGGGGGCAAAGCATAAGAAGAACACGGTGAAAATGATGAATACTTTCCCCTTGATCCGTTTTTCACTTCTGTTGCCTTTCTTCTGTGTTTTTATGTAAGACTCATATACCTTTTTGGCAATAATTATATAAAATAGCAACATGAGGATGAGGACAGTCCAGAAGATGAACTGACAGATGTAGTTGATGGCTTCATGCCATTTGAGTCCGAGGTAGCTCTTCAAGGAGGCACACTTCCTCACGGACTGAGGCGTCGCTGTCTTGTTGGACAGGATCATGTTGGGCAGAGAGAGAACAAGGAAGAAGAGCCAGACCAGACTGGCCAGGATCTTTGCTGAGGTCAGATTTTGCACCCAGAACTTCCCAAAAGGTCTCACAATCTTGAGAAATCTGTCGAAAGCAATGAGCCCCAGTAGCACTATGCTGATGTACATGGTGTCATAGAATATTACGGCTGAGAAGCGACAGACAAA
Organism: Parus major; assembly: GCF_001522545.3. NCBI lineage: Eukaryota > Metazoa > Chordata > Aves > Passeriformes > Paridae > Parus > Parus major. Next base: position 24,696,590 of record NC_031778.1, on the reverse strand, counting down.
GGCTTTGAGCTGCCACAGTCCCAGGCCAGAGTCTGTCAGGATCTTCAGAGGAAGCATTAGGGTCATTATAAAATCAGAAACTAAGATATTTTTCAAGTAGACAATGAAAGTTGATGTGCTTGGGATGTGGAAGAAAGCCCAGCAAGCCAGGCTGTTGAGCACGAGCCCCAGGAGGAAGATGAGCGTGTAGAGCGCGGGGAAGAGCAGGTGGGTGATGGTGGTGTCACGGGGACACTGTGCAGAGGAGGGTGCTCCACTGGTGTTACCAACACTGCTCGTGTTTGCAGAGTCTCCCATAGCTGGAAACAGACTTGGATGGAAAAGGAGGGAGAGAACACAAAACACAACCTCCTGTATGTAGGGTTACATGTTCCTTACAGTAACAGCAAGTTTGAATAAACACAAAACCTGAGCGTGTGTTAGACACACCAAATTCCCTTCTGATTCATGGAAAATCTAAATCTTTGCTGAAATTTAAATTCTTTATAAGCTAACATCCACTGAAGAGTTAAAAGGGCTCATACTTATTTGGGAGGCCCAGGGTAATGTCATAGCAGGGTATAAAGGCAGACTGCCTGGAGTGTTGTTGGTTTTCCCATGGAAATGTAATTTAGCATTGAATAGAAATGTTAGAGCCACTGCCCAAAAGCCAGACACTTCTGGGTGAGTGACTTCTGGTAATTCTCTCCAAGCACCCACTGTTTTCCTTTCTCAGCACAGCTTTAGACAGCATTTCCAAGACAGATGTGCACAGG
>NC_031778.1:24688654-24695474 GCF_001522545.3 Parus major | reverse complement strand
GGCCCCTGCAAGTACCTGGGCAAACCTGCAGCTGTTGCAGAGGCCTCTGTGGCTGTCCCCATCTGCTGTTCCTCTGCCAGCAGAAGCCTCCAGTAGAGTGCTAAGAGTGGAGAAATGTGTAGAAAGATGAGACCTTTTTCTGTTGGTGTGTGGTTTCCTTCCTCATTTTGACTTGTGGCCTGAGTTAGTCATGTTTGCTATTGCTTTTGTCTCTTCCCTTTCCTCTGAATGACAGAGCACATCGTCTTCTCATAAACTAGAAAAGGAAACCTGACCCTGTCTCTCAAGGCAGACACATTTCTGGGTCTGTGTGTGGGGCAGAGCTGCTACACCTGGACTGGTAGGGGTTTCCTGACAGTGTTCCAGGATAACCCTCGACTGTAGCTCCCAGTTGTTGTTTGTGTGTGAATTCCATGTTCTGGATGTCACCAGTCACTGCCAGCGTGTTACAAGGGTCTTCTCAGAGCCACCTTACAGTGGGGCCCCAGCTCCAGGCACCAAGGTGTGCCTGGTGTTACTGACACACACCTGAGCTTGGTTTGGAGCTCCAGAAGGGATTCCTGTGTGCCCAGGGGATGCACTGTGCTGCTCACAGCCACTTCTGGTCCTGGAAGGAGCTCCTGCTGCATGGGAAGCTGTGGGTTGGTGATGTGTTTGTTTGGTGTAAGGCTGGAATTTGGTGCATTTCCCTGTGAACAGAGCTGTTTGTGTAGGGTTTTTGCTGCCTGCTGGTGTGACAGTGTGGCCCAGGGCTCGCTGCCATGTGGGCAGTGGCTCCTGTTCAGCTTTCCTGGGGCAGGGTGGATTGCTCCATGAACTGCTCAGGCTGTAGCTGTGACAGGGAGTTTGTGCATCGGTACCTGGGACATTCTGCTTAATTTAGGTGCTGGTGTCAGTGTTGAACGGCTGCTGAGAGCAAACAGCCTCGAAGATGGCTGGGGTTGGGTCACCCTCAGCACTGTCACCAGTGTGATGTGTCCCTGGCTGCCTTCTGTTCACCCACGGTGGCCACTGCAGGGTGTCAGTGCATTGTGATGCCCCAGGACTGATGGCCATGGCAGTACCTTCCGTGTTTCCTGAGCTGTTGGTGCTGTTGCCAGGTGTCAGAGGCAGCAGGTACCAGGTACCTGTGCACTCCCTGTCCGTGCTGGCTCTGGGGCACAGCTGTGTCTGTTGTCTGGACAGCTCACCTGATCCAGGGGAGCTGCCACTCTCTCTCCATGTGTAGGTGCAAAAAATGTGTGGAATGGGTCAGTTCTCAGGTGGGAGTGGGGCATTTGGCACTCCCCTCATTAATTAATGGGGGAATTAATGGGAACTGGCCTGGCCTGGGGCCTGTGGGCTGGCGGGGGAGCAGGACCAGGGTGGCTGGACACTATTTCCAAGGAAATTCTGCTGCCCTGTGCTCTGTGGGGGACCCCAGTTCCTGATTGTATCAGCTGGGGCAGGGCACAGAACAGTTTGTGGCAGGGTGAATTCATCCCAGTGGGTTACCAGAGATGCACAAACCCCAGGGCTGAGGGTGGCAGTAAGTAACAAGTGAACTGCCTTTTCACTTCTTAGGAAATTGGATTTCAGTTGTAGAAGTGCCCTGGCAGGCAGGGACACGTCCTGGGAAGGATGGACAGGCAATGGCTGTGGCAGGATGAGCTCCTGTGAGATGGGGACACACACTGCTCAACTGGAGCTGTTCACAGTGCTGATAAATGAACCACAATTTATTCCAGTAGCCCACAATCTATTTCACATGCAATTGCTGTGATACCTCAAAATGTCATGTACTTGAAAATACTTCCCTGGTTTTTTCCAGCTGCAAAAAGGGAAGTGGTTGAGTATTTTATATAGTGCAAAAAGCTGCCCTTAATCATCAGTGGTTACCATGAGCCTGTCTTTCCCCAGGATCTCAGTATGATGTAAATTGAGTGTTTGAATGTTGTCTAATATAATGTTCTCTGTGAAAATATACAGTTTTGTTTATTTATGTAGTAGGGAGAAGGATTTGGAGATTTGATTAATACCAAGATAAGCCTGATTATGAAATAATTTCCTCTGACATACAACTATTAATTACTGGTCAATGGATTAGCAACTGCAAGCACAGAATGAGATAAGCAAAGTGTAAGCAAAAATCTGCACAAATGACTGCTCTACATCTGGCCTAGGTTTCTGTTTGTCTGCCAGTTACCTACAAGGTGACAACTCCCTGTATAGAAAAAGCACATCTCCTATGGATTTTATCTGCATTTCTCAGGTGTTGTCATGGACTTTACTCTGGCCCAAGTTTAGCTATTTCTGCAAAATCTTTACAGAATTTTCATTCTATCATCTGTAGCATTTCATGGTTCTGTTTTAAGTTTTTTCCTCACAGTTCCACTTTTAAGTTCAGACTTTTTCCCAGCAGTTCTGGCAGAGGTGCAGGTTGGGGTCAGGGGAGCTCCTCTGTTATTTAAGCTTTCTGTTTTTGCAGGCAGTGGTTCCAGGGGGCTCGTGCTTCATCTGCAGGACTATTTCTAAAGAAGTCAGTGAAGTTCTGGGTGCTCTTCATTGTGCTCCTGCCACCCTCAATAAACACGTGTGGCCAGGAAGGGCCGTGGGGAGTCCTGAGATCTAGAGCGGCGTCTCATCAGTGTCATCCCCCTCGTTCTGCCCCTTTGTCTGTGCCCTGAGCCCTGACACTGCCCTGTGCTTGCACAGCACGTCTAGCAAGGATTTCCTAAATGACTTGCAAAGGAAAAAGTATATGAATGGATCCAGGCAGGCATTGAGGGATGTCAGCCACAGCGTGGTCTCCTTCAGGTAGAACAGGGTGCTCTGGGCAGAGCAGTCAAACACATCTCTCGTTTGGCTCAAGGTGTAGGGGATCCTGGTAAAGTGGAATGGCACAAAACAAATAAAGAACACAGCAATTATTATGAAAACCTTGAGATTGACAGCCTTCTTGGATGCCTTCCCCGTGCATTGTGTCCTTTTGTAGGACTTGTACAGTTCCTTGCTGATGAGGATGTAACATACCACTATGACTGCTAAGTTAACCCAGAAGATGAGCTGACAAATGTAGTTTACAATTTCATGCCAGACTAAGCCAAACTCGGATTTCAGGAGAGCACACTTCCTTACACTCTTGGGTGTTTTCTTCTTATTATTTAAAATCATGTTGGGTAAGGAGAGAGCAAACATTGATACCCAGATGGCTGTGGACAGGATCTTGGCAGCTAAAAGGCTGCGTGGAGTTGATGTTCTGAATGGGGAAGTGGCTTTCTGATAGCGATCAATAGTTATCAGACCGAGAAACAGGATGCTGATGTACATGGTGAAGTAAAACACAACCTGGGTGACCTGGCACACGAACCCTCGCAGCACCCAGGATACCAGCTTTGCATCACTGAGGATTTTAAATGGAAAAGTCAAGATCATGAGGAAGTCAGAAATGACAATGTTCTTGAGGAAGATGATGAAATTTGATTTACTGGATATTTTAAAGAAGACCCACATTGCCAGGCCGTTCATAGTGATCCCCACCAGGAACAGAAATGTGTAGAGTAAAGGGAAGATGACTTGGCTGATCCTGCTGTCGCTGGTGCAGTTGCTGTCATTCCTGGAGGAGCTGAACTGGGCTGTGGCTTTCATTTGCATTGTAGTATTCCCTCTCACTGGAGAAACAAACAGAAAAGAAAAAAAAAGAACAAATTGAGAGTTTAATCTCTTATGAGACTTCAGCCTTTTCAGTCAGCTTTGCATTGTTGTGTTGTGAACAAATGCTCTCAGCTGGCAGGGCCCCAGCTGGGCCAGGGCAGCTCTCGGTGTGTGCTGATGCACTTGTTTATGTGACTGTGTCTGGGCTCTGCCTGTGTGCAACGGGCACTCAGAGGAGGTGATGTGCTCTCAGTTAATGCCCAAATCCCTGACAAAGCTTTGTTTCTTCCTAGAAGGTAGAAAAAGTTGGCTTTTGCTTTGGAGAATGGAACAGGCTCCTCTGGCAGGTGCATGCAATGGAAGGAGCCCTTGCAGAGCAGGGACACGTCCCCCTGGGGCAGGGGACACGCAGGGCTGTGGCTGTGCCCTGGGCACAGGCTGCTCTCAGCCAGCAGCTCCCTGGCAGCCCCTCCAGCTCTTCACCACGGGACTGGAGCGCTCCTGGGGAATCCCTCGCAGCAGGCAGAGGCAGGAGGAGCAGCTGAGCATCCCAGGCCTGAGCCTTAGACCATCCTCTGCCTGTGAGCTGCTTTCTGAGTCAGTGGCAGCTGCAGATTCCAGATGATGCACTGTTAGCTTCTGCTTCTGTTTTCTGTAGAAACGAGAGAGAAATGAAATTTTAGGAAATAATTAGCAGTTTGCTTCCTGCCTTTGACTGACTCCCAGAGGCACTATTAGAGGGAGCAGGGATTTGTCAGATTGTAAAACTGAAACAATGGGGTCGTTTCCCCTCGGTTTCTGCAGGTGATGGCAGGGACAGGCAAAGAGACTTCACTTGCATCTGCTCTTTTCAGGATGAATCCTTGAGCCATGAGTGTAACCAATTCCTGATTCTCCTTTGTGGTGGGGGTAAGGAGTGTGATGAAGCAAGGCATCAGCCAAAGAAGATTACCAAAGACATCCTCAAAATCCCAAACAAGAAAAGCAGTACAGAAATGGGTGGTAAATGCTCTAACACTGCTGTTGGGGTGCTGGGAGCGAAGCTCACAGGAGCTGGGAGCTCAGTACATTGACTGGAGCCATGCACATCATCCTGTAATTTGGTTTTCCTCTGCCTGGCAGTCACTGGGAGAGAGGCTGAGCTGCTGCCCTGCCCATGGTGCCGAGGCTTGGTCAGCAGCCACCACAAATCCCAGTTCTCCATTGCAGCAAGTGGCTGCAAATGCTCGTGTTGGGCTGGAGCCTGGAATGGGGGTGATCCATGTCCCTTCCCCTCCTGGGAGCACTGAGTGACTGCTTGCAGCTCTTCTGGAGTGTGACCTCTTTCTGCTGGGATAACCTCACAGTAGCTTTGACAATGTTTCCTGCTCCAGTGTATCTGTCCCAATTATAATGGAAAACTGGGGCAAGTAGGGTTTGTCTAGTCATGAGTAAAACTTACTAAGATTTTTATTGTCTTTTAAATCTAACAATGGAAACCTGCTAGGGCTCCATTAAATATAAAATGACTTGGGTAACCTTTTATATCTGTTCAGTTGAAGATGAAGGACAGAAGCCCAGGAAGACCAAACCAGAGGCATTTCTGACCCTGCAGACTGTGTTCACAAAGCTGCAGCAGTTGTCCTGTTTCAATCAGCATCAGGTAGTGTGGCACATGGTGACCTTTGGAGTGCTGCTGTACCTGAGGAGCCCTCAGCTGCCTCTCTCTTGACATTCCTGTCCCCAGATCTCCAGCAATGTCTGGAGCACAGCACCAGCTTTGCCTCAGAGATGCTGTTCCACCTGCCCCACCACATCCAGCTCATCTTTGACCTCATGGAGCCAGCACTGAACATCAGACTTTGCAGGACACGTGAGCAGAGTTAATTCTGGGGAGTTATGTCAAGCTGCAGTAAGTTTTCTGTGAAGCCAGAAAAACCCCAAGATCTGGACTGCAAATTCCTCAGATTTGATGCCATGTGCTTGCATGTGTTTAGTTTCCTGTCCTCTGAAACAGAATGCCAGGCACTTCCCCATTCTCTTGTATGGTGGTAGTTGTGGAGAATCAATACAGGCATTTTATTTTTAAATCTTCCAAAATTAATAAAGTTCTAGATTATTTAAACACAAAGGATTTTAGGATGGGTTTTTGTGTTTTGGACTGAGCCATCATATTACTCAGTAACACATCTGATTGCCTGAAATACCATGGATTTCTGAGGAGTAGCTCTGAAGGATAGTTTTTCTATTTTAACCATTTATTTAGCTCTTCTCCTCATTCTCTAGTGAATAGTGAATTGCCTTTTTGTCTGCCACACAGTTTATCCTTAATGTTTTTTGATTTATTTTTTTTTGGCTCCTGTTTTAGGTGCTTAACTTGGGCATTTCTTTCAGTCTGTCATTTGTGTGTGTTCTCAGCTGCTGGACGAGCTGAGTGTGGTGGAGGCTGAGCTGCTGCTCGAGTTGTCCAGCCTGGCTGGGAGCCACAGGACGGGGCTGTGGCAGCACCACTCCTGCCTGCTCCTCAGCCCCGAGCACGCTGCACGGCTCCCCGAAGGGCTGGGGTCACCTACACCTCTCCAAAGAGTGGTTTTGGTCTCCAGCTCAGCAGAAAAAGCCTTTCGGTTCAGGTAGCAGGTGTTGCAGTGCTGGTGGAGGCCGTAGGTGAGCTCAGGGCAGTGGGGAGGATGAGGCACCTCCACAGCTGCCAGGGCGGCTGTGACACCCACCCTCTGTAGCCTTGGCCAGGGAGGGGCTGTGTGCCCTGGTCCCCTGCCCCACTGTGCCCTGGGCTCCCTCTGCCACAGGGGACACCAGATGTCACCAGCTGTCAGCCTGCTGAGGCTCTGTCCCGTTCCCCAGCTGGGACAGTATGGGACTTGGCTCGGCTGCACTGGGACAAACCTGGCATGGTTTTGTTTGCAGGTTTTGTGGGGTGGAGAGGCATGTTGTGAATCCCTCTGAGTGTTCCTGCACGGCAGCTTTCCTGTGTGACCTGTAGGTGTCTTGCGGGCACCTAAGGAGCAGGTTTGGAGAGCTGTTCGGGTGGCTGGTGAAGGAGCTGCTGTCACCCTGCTGACAGACTGATGCAGACTGCTGGGGTTTCCTTTGGCTTTGCATCCCGTGGAAATCGCCAGGGCTTTTGCAGCCTTCGCTTCACTGCTGCAGCCGCTCTGCCCGTGCCAGGGCAGCGTGCGGTGCCGGGGGG
>NC_031778.1:24675555-24687572 GCF_001522545.3 Parus major | reverse complement strand
CTGTGCTGCGGGGAGCAGGGGCTGAGCCCGCTCCCCTCTGGGGCAGTTCAGGGGCTGCTCTGCCCGCAGAAATCACCTCTCGGTTCAGCCGTGCAGCACCGGATCCCGCTCAGCCCCGGCTGGGGCTGCGTGTTCGCTTCTGGGGCTCCTCGGCTGCAGTTCAGGCAGTGCTGGATGGAAATCCTGCAGAACCTCAGCTGCCGCAGCTGCAGCGCCCTGTAAGGATTTCTTTTGATGCGGGGAGAGGCACAAACATGTCTGAGTTTGTGAAGTTTTATCCTTGAATGTTCAGGTCCTTGATTTTTAAGTTAAAAAAGAATTCGGTTCCTGTATGTCATATTTTTGGCTTTGACTTTGTAAAAGAGGAGTGGGAACCTTTCAGATGCAAATCCACATCTTGTGATACTCACAAACTGCCCCAGTTGATGTTTTCCTTCCTGGTTTGTGTCCCTAGTTGGGGGCTGCATAGTTTAGATTTGTGGTTTCATTTCACAGGGAGCAGGAAAGTATTTTGCAGTAATAATATTTTAATAGATTTACAGACACCTGGCAGCAATAGCATTTAATCAGAAACACTGGGAAAAAGGAGTGGGAAATATAGAAGAACAACACAAATGTCTGAGCTCTATGTTAATTTCTTCTGCTTAGAAGCTAAAGTTCGGTAACATAATAAAAATAACAAGTTTTGTTAACGTTACTCTACAATAACAAAAGAGTGTCTAGTAATAATACAAGGTATTAAATAATTTGTTAAAGATATGATACACAGAACTTGTTTGGAAGCACCTTTTTTATCAAGTGGAGTTAGAAATTCCTGAAAACTGTTAATAGAATTTATGTATACATTTTGAAACAGCTATATTTAAGGTAATAACATTACATTTATGTTGGTCTCCTTGCTACATTCAAAACATCAGCCCCACTGCATGTTCACAGAAACATTTTCAGCTCCTTTCTAGCCTGCTGTAAGCCCAGCTGTTCCTCTCAGTCAGTTTGAAGCAATAATAAATTACAATTCACAAATGCTCACATTTAGAGATGCACCCTCTGTGGATTGCTGTGCTCTGCTCTCCTCTGCAGTGTCTTCTGAGTGTGTCAGTGAGGGAGGGGTGTGTTTGGTTTTGTGTGCCTGGAACAGTTATCTTCCCTAAACTTCCCCTTTTTAAATAATTCTTTCACTTTTTAAAAAAATTCTATCTCTTGACCACTCCTTCAGCCTTGTTTGTGGTGGAAGCAGTGTCTCAGAGCGGAACACTCCCTGGATTTCTGTCTTTGCTGTTGCACCGGCTGTCAGAGCAGAGGGGTGACATCAGGCACTGTCCTTCTTGTAATTAATTACCCTGCTAATGGCCTTGTCCTGCTGCCCTCCGTGGGCTACAGATGAGCCCGTGCTGGCTCTGTGGGCTCTGCAGACATTTCCTTTCACCTTTGGGTTCTGTGTCCTGTTTCTGCAATCATTTTCATTTTCAGCCCCGTTAGTGGAAGTGCACTGAGTGCAGCACTGTGAGCTGCCCTGTTCAGCCTGTTCTGTTCAGGGTGGGTCAGCAGGAGGGAGGGAGGGAGGGGGGAGCTGCAGGCACTCACTGGCAGTCAATAATTTGGTATTTGCTGCTGTGCTGTGTCAGACTGAGCAGCTCAGGACGATCTTTCCTTCTTTGAAGTCTGGAAATGAGGGAAGGTTCTGCATTAGGTCATTGCCCCCTGTTACAACGGGTGTTTCATTAATTAAATGTGTAATTTATGGGTAATGGATTTTGTCTGCATAGATTTTTGAAAATTCTGGTTTTTAAAAGTAGTAAGAGTTCTTATTGGGGGAATGGCTTTAAACTGACAGAGACTAGGTTTACATTGGCTATGAGGAAGGAATTGTTCCCTGGCAGGGTGGGCAGTGCCTGGCACAGGTGCCCAGAGCAGCTGGGGCTGTCCCTGGACCCCTGGCAGTGCCCAAGGCCAGGCTGGATGGGTTTGGAGCAGCCTGGGATAGGGGAAGGTGTCCTGCCCATGGCAGTGGTGGAACAGGATGAGCTTTAAAGCTCCTTCCAACCCAAACCAGGCTGTGATTCTCTGCAGTGTGGTGCATCCTTGGCAGGGCAGAGCAGATGAGAGGAAGCAGTTTTGTAAGAGCACAAAAGGGAACATCTAAATGCAGCCGAACAAGTTTCACTCTGGAACAGAGAGAAAATAACTTGCACTGGGGTGAGTCAAGTCTGCTGTTTCTTAAACTGTTACATAACCCTGAATCATGCCCCAAATCTCACATTACCCTGTATAGGATCTCTGAAATCAAATTCTCTAGTGCCAGTTGATTTTGTGGCTTGTGTCCCTCCTGAAGGCTCCTGCAGTGGCTGCCAGAGCAGCACGGGGCTGAGGAGAGGAGCCTCACACACCTGTGTCCCTGGGGCTGCTGCAGGAGAGGTTTTCCCACTGTTCACCACGGAGTAATCACACAGCACATAAACACCCACCTCGAGGAAGGAAACACCGGTTCTGCTGCCGGGCAGTGCTCTGCTTTGACCTAAATATTTATTGCTTCCACGGGCTCTGGGCTCTGTAGGTGTTGCTGCCCTGGCAGGATGGGTGGCACTGGGTGTGCTGTGAACAGGGAGCTGCTCCCCTCGGCTTGGCTGGGAGATGTGAGAGCTCTGTGCTGCTCTTCACACCCTGTCTGGGGCCTCAACCAGCACTGAGCTGCAGTGAGGATGTAATTCAGCATCTGCTCAATGCCTGGGACAACTATTTACCAGGTGTCCTTACAAAGGTAGGTGGCCTTCCATTCCACACGAAATGTGAAGTACAAATTCAGTCTTTGTCCAGCTGAATTTTTAAGTCTTTTAATGAGATCTCTGATCGATTTTTTTATTAGTTTTTGCGTTTTCAGGATTAATGTAAACCTTGAGCAGTTGTTAGTGTTTTCTCTTTGCAGTTTTTTGCTGTGTCTCTGATGGGATGATGCAGTCAGTCCTCAAGAGGAGCAGGCCAAGCCTTTCCTGAGAGGCTGATGGATGTGTTGATAACTGTCCCTGTTTTAAGGACCCTGTTTTGGTGTTGGGCCCTCGGTTGTAAAAGGGGCTCTATGCTTGGTTGTTTCCTACTCACTTGGTGTTGTTCCCAAAGCCCCTTTAGAGTCAGCAGGATTGGGGTGACTGATTTGATCCAATACCTGGTTCCATATATTTACCCTCAGTTTGATGGCATTTGCCTTTGGGAGCAGGTTGAAGCTGTGTCCATGGGGACATTCCTGAATTCCTGAAGCTGGGGAAGGAGTCTCAGTGTTACCTGGTTTTATTGAATGAAGCTTTTGTAAGGTTTATGGGTTTTATTGCAGAATTTTGGTTTTTTGAGTCGGAAATCATTGAAATTCAGATAAGAGCTGTCAACATTTGCCATGAAATGCTCGGGGAATGCATTAAAAGGTACAAAAGGGAGAAGTGTTTATGTGTAAATGTGCTGTTCAGTGCATGAGTGAATTCCTCAGTGCTTGTGGCAGGGCTGTGTGCTGTTGTGAGAGGCAGCTCCAGGTGAGTGACCTGTCCTTCCACCACTCCCTGGCCACGTTTGTCACCGTCCTGATCGCCCACAGAGCTCCTCCCTGGAGGCTGTGTCCAGCACCTTGCACTGCCTCACTGCTGGGAACACAACTCCAGGAGAAAATCCCAGCAGGAAAGACTTGAGAGGTGTCAGGGCTGGGGCAGGGGGTGGCTGTGCACTTCCCCAAGTGCCAATTCCTGTTGCTGAAATCTTTGCATTTCCATTTTAAATGGGGCTGTGAGGAAGAACATTTGCAGGCCTGACACTGGGACTTGTGAGGTCCTGGGCAGATCCTTACGTGCATCTCCCATCTCCCACAGCCTGTGGGGACCTGGATGCCCAGCCTGGGGCAAGGAGGAGCTGCCAGCTGCTCCTGCACCTCCTCAGGACACCCCAGCTGTGCCTCTTTCCCCAGCAAACAGGTGAGATCAGCTGTCTGCTCCTTCCATTGCAGAAAGTGAACCCACAATTGGTTTTTGGTGGCTGCAGTTCAAAATTGCAGGTGTTTCACTGCTGAGGAGTTGATACCAGTAATCTTAATTATTTGGGAAATGGTTTGGATGAAGGTAAAGCTTGGATGAAGGTAAACAGGAATTTTCCTCATTTTCTACACCTGGCAGTGTTGAGAAGGGAGGTGGCAGAGGCACAAACAGGGATACACACTGTGCTGTTTGGGAGCCTTACATGGAAATGGAGAGTTGTGATTTCAAGCATTTACAGCAGTTAATTTTGCCTCATTTGTCATGCAGGTGAGGTAAGAGATGTAATTTCCTGAATCTGTGATGTCAAAACCAGCAGAGGCTCTCGTGGTTAAGTTTGGTGTTCACACAGACACAGTGAACCAACAGGCTCCTTTTTCTATTTCAGTACCCACAGCTTATTTTGATATTAATCCATCATAACCACATATCCCAGCTGAATTAATCACTTACCTGTTAGGCTGCAATTTCAATGTCAGAAAATTCAGTTCTTTCTTCAGTTCTTGAGCTTCTGTAGCTGTTCTAAGCTGAGGAGGATTTTGTACAAAGGAAATGTTAGTTGGTAAATAACACACATATTTTACAAGAGTTCCTCTTGTTTCCACAGAGAAATTATTTCCTGGAATTCGTTCTTCTTGTGATGGTCAGCTCTTGGCTGCTGCTGGCAGCAGTGGGAAGTGGGAGCTGTGTTTGCAGTCTTGAAAGCAGTTGTGATGCTTGCTCAGGGTGTGCAGAGTCCTGGGTGATGTGTTCATGTTCAGCTGCTCCTGCTGCTTCACTGCTCCTGGGAAAGCTCCTGGGAAGGCAAAGCCTGAGAACAGGGGAGGATGTGCCTGTTGTCCCTGCTCCTGCAGCGTGTGGGGAGTGCAGACTCCAGGTCAGGGACAGATCTTTCCCTGGGGAGTCAGCCCCAGTGGACAGGCTTTAGGCCCATGTAACTATTTCAGATGTTCCACTCCTGAGTCCCAGTACATTTAAACTCAGGCAACATTAAACTCCCTCTCAAATATAGATAGGAAATAGGGTGTCAGGTGAGTTTTCTATGCTTTGCCACAAATCCTGGGTGTCTGCCATTGTGGAGGTTGTAAAAGTATCACTCTGAACAGCTCTCCACGAATGATGAGTGTTGTTTCCCAAACAAGTAACTGCCTTTGGTTTGGCACAAGTTCAGCCTGTTGGCACCCTGCAGTAGTAATTCAAAAGTTTTACTTGCTTTGCTGAAGAAAAGCACCAGAAGAATGGCATCTGTTGCAGTTCTGTGCTGAGGAAGCAGCTCCAGTTTTATCAGAGCATCCTGGAGTGGCTTTAGGTTCATGTGGCCTTGGTGCCACTCTCTTCATTGTATGATCTCCCTGCCAGGCCCTTCCCTCTCATCCTTCCTGGGTAAAGGTGTGGGCTCACAGTAAGAGTGAGGGGCCACTGGCAAACTTATCTCTTGAACTACAGAATGTTAATAAATCAAAGTGAGAGACAGAACTTGGGAAAAGGACATCTGAGAAGAGTGGGTAACTCACCCCTTCCTAATCTGCCAAAGCAATTCCTTTCACTCACCTTTTCTGGTTGAGCATGTGGTGCCTTTAGTGGTGTTTGATTTGTATAAACCTTTTCCTCCTTCTGAAATACCCATAGAAAGGTGTTTTGCAGTGTGAAGGCAGAGGACAGGACTTTGGTGATGGCCTTTGGGCATGCTGCAGTCCCAGGTGTCCGTCCCTCCTTCAGCCAGGCTGGGAGCTCACCCTGCGCCTCTGCCCCCCGGGGATGCTGGCAGCAATCATCTCAGCTTCTTGGAGAGTGAAGAATTCCAGGTCAGAGGCTTCCTAAGTGAGCTCAGTGAGGAGGAAACCTGGGGTTCCTCTGACACTTTGAAATCTGTGGAAAAGCTGTTTCCATTGAAAGCACCAGTGTGAGTGAGTACATGAGATACGTGCTCAGAATGGTCTGCCAGCAGGTAACACCCTGAAACTGCTCCCCTCTCCTCTTCTGGAGAAAGAACCTTATTATATTTGAGAAGTGTAATGTATCTTTTGGTGAAAATGAGTGTTGAAGTCAGGCAGCTCTTGTTCCAACCAGAGCCTTTAGGAGGAACTTCCTTGGGACCAACTTCAGACCTTTAGCATGGATTAGAAACTTCAGCTGCCTTATCTACACCAAAATGCCATTCCTGGTTAGTCAAAGCACTCTTGGAATAAGCTGCTGTGTTCCTGGGTCAGGTGTGTGGGCAGCTCTCCCTCCCTCAGAGCCCCCTGAGCTGGGAGATGTCAGTAACAGCTCGTGCAGCAGGGCTGGCAGGGACCCTGCTCTCCTGGGGGAATGGCCTTGGGTGCCTCTGCCAAGACTTTCTTTGACTAAAACAGAAACAGACACAGATGCAGCAGTGCCACTTAGGGGGAAAAAGAGTAGACAAAACAAGGAAGGGACTGGGGATGGGAAGTATCAAAATAACTTTACTAATGAAGTGCTGTGTTTGCTTCCCCTGCAGCCTGTCCCTGCTGAGCCAGCAGCCTTTCCTGTCACTGGCACTCACTCGCCCAAAGGGTCAGGATGGGCAGAGGGAAGGGCTCCTTACATCCCTGCAGAATCCAGTTACTCAGGTAAGACAAGCACAGAGCCACGAGCACCCTTTGTCAGGTGGCTGTGTGTCAGCAGTTTTATGTGTATATGATGGTGTAAACCCAGGAAAATTACAGTGCTGTGCCTGCCAAAAGGAGCAGTCCCAGGAGGGGAAAATTGGAGGTCTTGTTCCTCTTTTGAGTGTAAATACATATCTTTTTCCTAAATTTGTTACAGAGAAATGTAATGAACTGGAGTCTGATTTCAGTTCTTTCTAGGAAAAACAATAAAGGTGTTAATTCTGAGAGCATATCTTCCCAGTCCCTTTCTTGATCCTGGAAAGTTTTTATCAGTTTAAAACTGGCACAGATTAAGAATTTTGCATACTGTAAAAAGCATCATTCCTAGTCCCAGCCTGGCCACTGCCTGCAGCTCTCCCTTGGGTCTCTGGAGCTCACTCACAGCCTCTGCTCATCGTGCTCCAAACTCGCTGCTGCCACCCAGTCCTGCTCCAGCCTCCAGCAGCTGCCCCAGGCTGAGCACATCCAGTGGCTCCTGCCTCCTTTCTCCGACTTCAGTTCCTGTCAGCTGCTGTGACAGTGAGAATTGGAACCATTGTTATTTCATATTGCCCCTCAGCTCGGGTCCAGGCTGTCACACAGTTCCACATCCCAGGGAAATTCATTCCTTTGATGGAGATTTTCCCCCTGGTTTCTGCCACTTGTGTTTTCCTTCCACTGTCTGGGCTGTCCCCTGGTTTGCAGCTGGTCCAGGTTCCCTGAGTTTCCCTGGGTTCTAGGGCCCCACCAGATCCTGTTGGGAAGCTGTATCCAGTGCAAGAGATTTATTGATTTACCAGTTGTAAAATAGTGTGTTTCAAGCACATAAGAAATGCATAACAAAGCTGACTGGTTTTTTTCTTCCTGCAACAGGAAGATGCAGTCACACAAATGACAGCAGATCATCAGCTCTTTACAAATGAACAATTCCCAGCAGATTTCTTGGTCTGTTCTAAGCCTTGAATAGAGAGAGGGATAAAGAAAGAGGTCAATAATCTTTTATGATTCCTTATAAAGGCCACAAATACTTGGAGGGAGAACATGACAGGAAGGAAACAACCTTAGTTCAATGCTTTCCCAGATCCCCAGTATCTGGAGAGAAGAACGGTGCCAGGAGGATGTCAAAGCCAGGAGGATGATGCACCAAGGTCTGCAGCTGCATCTCAGCCTGGTAACAAAACTTGTGGCTATCCTGATGTTCTGAAAAGATGCAGCAGCTGCTCAGGGGGAGGTGGCCAGGAGCAAGGAGCTCCAGAGGGGCTGGCTAGCTGTTTTATCCCTGAGTGCTGTGTTTTATCCCAAAGGCTGTGTGTGCTGCTCGGGGTGTGCAGGCGCTGGCAGCCGTGCTGTGCTGCAGGAGGGGACACACCATCAGCCCAGGGATTGTGGATCTGCAGAACAAAGAGTGTGTCTGCATTGTTCAAACTGCTGATTCGTGTCCTTAGAGCTGTTCAGGTTGCACGGATGTATTTGTCACCTTTTTATCCTGATACTGCTTGAGTGGGATTTAGAGGTTCTCTGCTGGCCTGGTGCTGCTTCCATTCAGGAAAGCACTGGAGCCTTTGTTCTCACTCCTCCTCACCTGAGCATTCCCCAGCTGGACCCTGATTCCTCCTGGCTGCTGGCAGTCTGTGCTGAGAGGTGCCTTTGTGGCAGGGCTCTCTGGATCTCCTGTTCCACAGTTCCCCAGGGTAACACTTGTCTTTACTCTCAGTGAATTGTTCAGCACATGCTGGGTGTGCTGGGATCCTCATCAGTGGGATGCTCACCTCAGCCTCCCAGGGAGGACCTGAGCAGAACAAAAGGGCTGACATGAATTCAGTGAAGAAATTAAAAATAAGTGTCATGTATGTAATTTTCAGCATTTCCTTTGAGTTGCTTTCTGTGCTTATGTTTTAATCCTGACATTCTTAATGTCTGGGAAGGCCTCTTGGAAAAACTGAAACATTACTAGTGATAACAAGGAGAAATAGAAGAAAATAAAAATACAGGAATGTGGGAAGAGATTTCTAGGACTTTCTTCATATTTGATTAAAACTGGGAACCCTGCAAGGCAGTTATTTTTATTCAAGTTTGGGACACTAAACTTGTATTATGTACTTTCTATGTTGCATTTAAAGAAGAGATGAAAAGAAAACTTATCTTCTTCAAACAAGGAAAAAACCCAAAAAACCTTGCAAAGCCACTTGCTTAAATTTAGTAGAAGTCCAAGGAAATGATTCATGCAGAAAGTGGATGTTTTCTAATAGTGAAAGCAGGGTGTGCTGTGTCCTGTCCCTGTTTCTGTCTGGCTGTGTTTGCTCCCCAGAAGGAGCTGGGGGTCAGCAGCTCAGCCCAGGCTCAGGGTGCCAGACCCCGTGAGCCCAGCAGGATTTGGCTGCAGCCACAGGGAACTGCCAAGAGCCATCACCTGCTTTCACCTCAGCCCTTCCATCAGCTGCCAGCGAGGGGCTGCAGGCACAGCCTGTGCAGGGCTGCAGAGCTGGGGCACAGCTGCTCCTGCCCTCTCAGTCCCAGGAAAACTGCAGCCCCACAGCTGCCAGGTACAAACAGCTGCAAATGACACAGGGTTTGATACCAAAAGTGTTTCTGTTTCTCTCCAAGAGAGCTGGAGAGGGGCTTTGAACCAGAGCCTGGAGGGGCAGGACACAGGGAATGGCTTCCCACTGCCAGAGGCAGGGATGGACGGGAGATTGGGAAGGAATTGTTCCCTGGGAAGGTGAAGCCCTATGGATGCCCCATCCCTGGATAATTTTTTAATGTGAATTTATTTCTAAGAGAAGGATAGAGCTTAGGGATAGAGCTTCACAGATAGAGCAATACAGTGCTTGGGTTTCCTCCCCTTATTTGAATGTGCAAACTTTCAGCAAGAGATGTAAACTTTTATTCCTAGATAAGCAGTTTCTGATATATATTTGTCTTTTCTGCCAAAATATCATCAATGGCACTTGTGATTTTTAGCATGTCTATAAGCAAATGCTACCATAAAATGTAATTGCTTTTCTTGAGTGGCAGCCTTGCACAGAAATTAAAATCCCACTCAAGTGAATTTAGTGCATTTTGTGAAGGAGAAACATCCTTACTGTTTTTTTCTGACTCAAACAGTGATGTACAAAGGAAATGTATTGTTCACTTCCTTACATCCTGACTTCCCTTTGATTCCAAAACAATCTTCAGGTGTCAACCAAACAAAAGGTGTTCCCTTGGGATTTATTTGAAGGTGACAAAAATCCTCTGTCCTGGGCATGGTTTGGGACTGTTTTTGTTGACAGGAAAGTGATCAAATGCAAGGAGCAGCAGCATCTGCTGTGGTACCACACCCAGCCCAAACACAAACCTCGAGCTTACCCCGAGCCTTTGTCCCTTCCTCCAGAGGAGGAGGAGGAGGAAGAGCCCACCTCACCTGAGTCTCAGGAACGTGCTGCTTTAAACCCAGGCCCCATTTAAATGGAAACCAGTTTAGAAAAGTCTCACAGAGCTGAACTGTCCTGCTGTGCAGTTTGGTCTGTTCTGAGACACTTTGCCTTTTGTTGGGGCTGGGGCTGTGGGTTCCTTGAACAGTCACTTAGAGTTTGAAAACGTGCCTGGCACCAGTGCCCAGCTCTGCTGTGGATGTGCTGCTATTCCCTCAGCATCCAGCTGGGCTGTCCATGTGCTGTGGTTTAAGCAGCTGTAATTTTAAGATGATTTTCTGGCCTTTTTGATGTTTTTCATGTTACTTATATCCTGATATTTGAGCTGTCCTTGTGCTCCCCCTGGCCATGGCCTGGAGGAGGTCTCTGCTCTTGAGGCTGGGACGTGCCTGGAGCTGTCAGTGGGAATCACCAGACTTCATGTGCAGCTCACATCACTGCCAACAACAGAGGACCTGCCTCTGTCTTTCAATAATTCAGTAGGAAAATGGCATTATTTATGTGTTAGTAAGGTGTAAATGTCAGTAACATTCCTTCTGCTGTGTGTTTTAAGAATCTGCACAGGCCAGCTGACACAGAGTGCCTCTCCCTGCTCCTGGCTCTGTCCCCACGGGCCCCCAGCAGCCCCTGCCATCCTCTGGTCCTGGGGGAGTGTGGGGACAGCCTGGGACAGCTTGGCTTAAAATCAACATGTTAATAATAGAAACATGGGATCAGAATGGTTTGGGTTGGAAGGGACCTTAAAGACCATCCAGGTCCAATGTCTGTCATGGCCAGGAGCACCTTTGACTAGAAAATGTTGTTCATTAATGAAAATGAGGTTAATGGGTCTAATTTTTTCTAATTAAATATTCCTTTCTTTACAATATCCCACTGTTTCCCCCTCATGTAATTTTTATTTTGAGTTGATTTTGGCACACCTTGTAGTCCACTTGTCCTGTGTTTGTGGAGCCTAAAAATCCATTTAAAGATGGCTGTTGGATCCTATTTCCCTACAAACACAGATGTGGGATCTGTATTACACAAAGCATGTGTGTGGCACTAAATAATCAATATTCCAGGTTTGCCAAAGTGTCTGTAGTCAAGAGAGTGTAAGACCAGCTTGGTAGAAGTCTGTCAAAGGGAATGTTACTGGCAGAGTGGAGGAGGTTCTAGTGACAGCCTCGAATCAGAAAATACAGTCATGCTGAAATTGTGACTTTTGAGCTTAAAAGCATTAATCTTACATAACTTCCATCCATTTTGGGGTTTTTTTTAATAGTTGTTATATCTTGAAGAAACTGATGGGAGAGTGTCCCTGCAGTGGGCACCTGCCTGCTGCAGACTCCTCTGCCAGCACTGCACTGCAAAAGGTGCTGTGGGTTAGGTTTAGATCCCAAAAACCCCAGTGTGCTGGTTAGTGCCTTTGTCTAACTTCAGTTACTGCAGCCTGCTAGCCAGGAGATTACACAACATGTTTTTAGTGAAGGATTTGCTTTCAGAAAGGGAAAAGATGCTGAAGTCTTGTAAAACACTGAAACTGCCTTCAGTAAGTGGCAGGTTTTGCTGAGCAAAGCTCGGGCGGTTTCTGTAGCGCCCACGGAGTTATTAGGATACAGGATTACTCCAGCTTTATTCAGCATGTCAGGTTTCCACAGAATCACCCAATTAAAAGCATTGGGAGCACATGCATTCTCACTGGGTCTAATGAGAACACCAGCTGGAGGTTTAGGAGGCAGGTCTGGGAGACCAGAGATGGATGGGAGATGCTGGGCTTGGGGTCCCCATCCTGCTGTGCTCAACGCCACAGCAGAGCCCCCTGAAGCCTTCTGTTCTGCAGGCTGGACACCCTGGTGGGAGATTGCAGGGAAGGAAGAGAGCAGATGTTCTGAGAGCTCTCAGGGTGCTCCCTGTGGCCTTGCTGTGCAGGACACCCTCCTGCCCTTGCTGCCCTCCCCACCTCCTGGCCCCTGCACCAGCTACAGCTGGGCACTGTGGGGTTTGTTCAG
>NC_031778.1:24669883-24675263 GCF_001522545.3 Parus major | reverse complement strand
CCATGTGATGTTAATAAACCTCCTGGAAGCAGCAGTGGTTTCTCTGTTTCCTCCCTCTAAAGGGAGGGTCCCAGGGTGCTGGTGCTGACAGGGGCTGAGCCTCTGGGTCACTGGTGAAGGCTGGCAGCAGATGAGCCCCATGTCCCACCCGATGCCATCAGTGCCAGACCTCATCCCAGCCTTCACACGTCAGGGTGGACGAGCCCCACGTCGCTCCTGCAGTTCCTGGAGCCAGCAGCCCTTTGGATGGCAGTGCCCTGGTGCAATTCCTGCCTCAGCTGCCAGTGAGGCACTGCAGGAATTCCCCACCTGCTGCCAGGGTCTGCATCATCAGCTGAGTGCAAACCCACAGACAAGCTGTCAACCACAATCACCACAAACAAATTGTTATTCCTGCACAAACAGATCGTAACTTGGCTTGTGTTTGGAGTTGAAAAAGCAGGATAAATGTATTACTATTTTATGCCATTTAGGAATTAGTCTATACAATTCTTTTTCAAAGCATTCATTTTTCAAGAGGAATTTTAGATGTTGGAGCATTTAAAATACTCTGGTAATACTTTTTTCCTGTTTTGTGCTGGCTCAATTTGCTTCTTAAACCTACCTGGCTGCTCAATTGAGGAATCACAATTCTAAATTGAGATTCAAATTGGTGTGGTTTTTATTCTATTGAGAAATCTTTAAAAAAATGCTTTTGTGACAATAAGAAAGTGATGCCAACCTGGAGTGATTCTATACCCAGTCTGTATGCATTGGCTTAACAGTGCTGAGCAGAGCTTCCTCTCTTGCTCCAAACTGAGCTATTCTGTGTCATCCCACAGCTCTGCAGGAAAGACTGGCAACCACAGCTGTGCTAGTAAAAATACTTCACTACTTGTTACATCATTGAATATTTATTTTAAAACATACTAAATATTAAAACACATTAGGAAGGTAATGTGCATCCCAATAAACCCGCTCCTCTGTTCCCAGGAACTGTCCTTGCCCTCTCTGGTCCGTGCCTGTGGCAGTCACACAAGGTGGGCAGTACTGAACTGATGCATTCCCGTGTACAGGAGCTCTCCAGGCACATTTCCAGAAAGTTCCCATGTTTGATAGTCAATGTTTGCTATTACTCTGTGGAGCAGAAGTGTCTTAATTTTGCTTTCATTTAAATCCCCTGAACATGGAGAGAACCCACACTAGCAAGTAATGCCAGAGCTAATTTTCCCCTTGCTCTCTCTCTGCCGGGTCACTGCAGCCTGAGTGCTGTGGATGTGTTCAGGCTCTCCCACGCTTGTGGCTGCCTTTGACTAAAGCCATTGCAAGGATGATCCAGTGAGCGCTGTGCCCTGTTCCCGCTGCGCTCTGGCTCACAGGACGTGCAGGTGGGTGACGGCAGTGGCCGTGCCCAGGGGGTTCCTGGCCGTGCACTTGTAGGTGCCGGAATGGGAGGGCCGGGGGCTCTGCAGGAGCAGGGTCCCCGTGGGGTGAAGCAGCTCGCCCCCCGAGCCCCGGCCCTGCTGAGCTGTGGAGAGTACGGAGCGGTCGGGTAACTCCCAGGAAACTTCTGCCTTTGGGATCCCCAGCACGACGCAGTGGAGCTGCACGGCTGCCCCCGGCACGGTGTGGATGGCTGGGGGGGGTCTGCCCACGATGCGGGGGGCGTAGGCTGCCACCAGCACGGGGACGGCGAGGGACGAGTCCCCGGCGTCGTTGTGGGCCCTGCACACGTAAGTGCCGGCGTCGAGGGCCGAGGCCGCCCGCAGGAGCAAGGTGCCGTTCTCCAGCAGCTGGTACCTCCCGCCGGCCTGCGGCCGCTCCAGCACACGGCCCCCCGGCAGCGTCCACTCCGTCCTGGGCTTGGGGCTCCCCTCGGCCGGGCAGTGCAGCCACAGGGGCTCCCCGCTGACAGCCCTCACCAGCCCTGCAGGGCGGCTGAGGATGCTGGGCTTCTGGGCAACCTCCAGGACCATCAGCTTTTCTATGTAGCCAACCTGGTTGCGGGCAGCGCAGCGGTAGCGCCCGGCGTGCTGTCTCTCGGGATTGTAGATGGTCAGGGTCCCGTTGCTCCCCGTGAAAAACTGCGATGTCCTGATGCTGCTGGAAAACCTCGTGTCGTTGGGCAACATCCAGCTTACGTCAGGGGGAGGGTTTCCATCCACAGAACAGTTCAGTGTGATAGTTTCCCCGGGTTTTACTATTATTTTTTCATTGAAAGGGTTTTTGAACATTGGTCTCCGTAGCATTTCTGTGACTTCCAGCTGCACCACCAGCACGGTCTCTCCCCCGTCGTTTCGTGCCACACAGATAAAATGGGCTGTGTCCGAGGGCCGGATGTTCCGAATCTCAAGTGTCCCGTTTTTGTGCACCACAATCCTGCTCCCGTAATATGGGGCTGTTAGGAAAATGTTATCAGGCATGATCCACATAATCTGAGGAGGAGGTGTCCCTTCTGCCCGGCAGTCGATGTGTTTCTTGGAGTGCCTCACTGCCGTCACCTTCATGATCGTTTTGTTCCCGTATAAACCATTTATGGTGGGGGGTTTAGCAGCCACATCCAGCTTGTACAGCTTGGTGTCATCCCCGCCAGGGTTCCGAGCCACGCACATGTACTCGCCGGCGTCCAGCAGGCTGGTGGGGCTGATGGAGAGCGAGCCGTTGGCGTGCAGGGAGTGCCTGTCCGTGGACAAGGAGATCATCTCGCTGGAGGGCAGCAACCAGAATATCTGTGCCCTGGGCTCCCCAGCAGCTTCACAGTCCAGCAGGGCTGTGTCTCCAGCTGTCACTGCAATGTGTGTCTTGTAATTGTGCTTTATTTGAGGGGCTGCCACAATGACCGTGACGTGGACCTTCATCTCATCCCTCCCCAGAGAGTTTTGGGCGTAGCACGTGTAATCTCCTCCCTCTGCCACTCCAGCTTTGTTGAGGTACAGAGTCCCATTGTCGAAGAGGACGTACCTGCGAGCCCTGTGCCCGCTGTCATCTGCCAGCATCGCGTTGTTCACCACCGTCCCGTCCGGCAGGCCCCAGGAGATCTCTGGTGCTGGCGACCCTGAGGCCTTGCAGTCCACTCTGAAATCCTTCCCATACGGCACCAGTTTCTTGAACTGCTGGTTGTGGTCAATCTTGGCTGGTTTCATTGTGATGCTGACTTTCATCAGTATCAGATCATCCCCAATTCTGTTTCTTGCAACGCACAGATAATCACCTGCATCCTTCTCCGTAACTGCCTCAACAGCCAAGGATCCATTGGGGTAGACATGGATCCGACTTCCCATTCTGTTGTGGAGAGAGGAAGAGAATTATGGAAACCAGTGCTGGAGGTGAATACTGAGCCCTGGAAGGGACTGAGCGTGTTAACAGCACGGAACAACACAGAAGCCCTTTCCAAGGGCACTGTGCCCACCCAGAGTGTCCTACCCTGATGCCATTGCCAATTTTGTGAGTGGTGCTGACTCTGCTGGGAACACCTGGAGTTGGGACTCCCCTAAGGTGGAGGTGAAGTGTTACTGTGGGAGGGGGTGTGGGAAGACCCCCAGAGAGAGGTGGCAGAGATGAAAGAAACCCCTCCCTCCTGAGCCCTGCTTCAGCAATCTGTTACAAATACATTCCCCTCCTCTCAAATGACAGCAGCCAGCCAGGGCATGATGACAGTAGTTACCTTAATTCAAGTATGACTTGTACCTGTTTTGAGACCTCACCCACTTATGGCAATTGGTGTGATCTGTTATTAGGTCTGTTATTAGATATAGACACCGTTAAAACAGATGTTTCACCACTGTTAAATGCTTAAAAAATGGTTTAGTTCTTAAAAAATTGTTTTAGTGCTGTACTAGGCTCTTATGTGAGCACTGGAGAAGACAAGTGTTTGAAGCTCCAATGAGATGGAGAGGCAAAAAGGCTCATACCTGTGCCACTGGTCCACAACAGCCTTGGAGGGCAACCTCCAGATTATCCTGGGCTTGGGCTCCCCACTTGCTGTACAGTTCAGAAGCAACCTCTCCCCAAAATTCAGCCGCGTCAGTTGTTGCGAGGCGATGGCAATTTTTGGAAGGGTCTCTCTGCGCTCCACCACGAGGCTGACCACCCTCCTGTCCGAGCCCGTGGAGCTGGTGGCTATGCACTCGTAGGTGCCGCTGTCGGAGGGGGCCGTGCTGTCCAGGCGGAGGGTGCCATTGGAGAACAGGAACAGCCTGGGGTGCCCCAGCTGCCCCGGCTTCAGCACCGAGCCCTCGGGGAGCACCCAGTGCACGGCGGGCTGCGGCTTCCCCCGCACCGTGCAAGGCAGCTCCAGGCTTTCCCCCGCCGCTCCTGCCACGCTTTGTCTCCTCTCCTCCAGGATGGCGGGAGGGGCTGCAACGACCTGCAGCCTCAGCAGGAGCGTGTCGGAGCCCGCGGGGTTCTCGGCGAGGCACGAGTAGAGACCGCGGTCGTACACGGTGACGGCCCGGATGAGCAGGGCCCCGTCCGGCTGCACTCGAGCCCGGCCGGTGCCCGCGGAGGAGCGCGACAGGCGGGTTCCGTTCGCCAGGAGCCAGGAGATGCTGGGAGCGGGGCTGCCCCGGGCCGGGCACGGCAGCACGGCGGAGCTCCCGGAGTGCGCGGTCAGCAGCCGCTGGCGGCCGGCGATGCGGGCCGGGGAGCCCAGCACGGCCAGCGTGGCGAGCAGCCGGGCGCTGCCGTGAGCATTGGCCGCCGTGCACAGGTAGCGGCCGGAGTGCTGCGGGCCCGCACGGGCGATGGACAGAGTCCCGTTGGGCAGCACGGCTCCTCCTGCGGAACAGCACAGCCCGTCACAGCATGAAACAGCCCGGCACAGCCCGGCACCGACCGGCACAGCCCATCAGAACATGAAACAGCCCGGCACAGCCCGGCACCGACCGGCACAGCCTGATACAGACCGTCACAGCCCATCAGAACATGAAACAGCCCGGCACAGCCCGGCACAGCCTGATACAGACCGTCACAGCCCATCAGAACATGAAACAGCCCGGCACAGACCGGCACAGCCTGACACAGACGGCCAGAGACCGTCACAGACCGGCACAGCCCGACACAGACCGGCACAGCCCATCAGAACATGAAACAGCCCGGCACAGCCTGACACAGCCTGACACAGACGGCCAGAGACCGTCACAGACCGGCACAGCCCGACACAGACCGGCACAGCCTGATACAGACCGTCACAGACCGGCACAGCCCGGCACAGACCGGCACAGCCCGGCACAGCCTGACACAGACCATCACAGCCCATCAGAACATGAAACAGCCCGACACAGCCTGACACAGACTGTGAGAGACCAGCACAGCCCGGTACAGCCTCACACAGCCCGGTACAGCCCGGCACAGCCCGGTACAGCCCGGCACAGCCCGGTACAGCCTCACACAGCCCGGTACA
>NC_031778.1:24668175-24669743 GCF_001522545.3 Parus major | reverse complement strand
CACAGCCCGGTACAGCCTGGCCCAGCCCGCTCCTGCCCCCTGTGCAACCACGGCCACCATCACACACCGGCAATGAACCACAGACCTTTGCCTATAGAACGGCAAAGCTTTAAAGTAAGAATGAAGCTGAATCTCCATCAGAGACAAAGTGTGGATAAAGCAGATGGGGCTTTGCAATCCAAACCTGGAACAGCTGTAACTCGATTTGAGTGATTTTTTACTACATTTTTCTTTTCACTTGTCTCACTGTTCTGGAATAGCAGGTAATGTACAATAAACACTGAATTCTTCCCACAATAAGCAAGGAATTATAATTAAACATATATTTGATTTTTTAAACCGTTTCACTAAAGAGCTGCTCCAGAATCAGCACTAAGATGCTCCAGCAAGTCTCTGTCACTGTTTCCAAGCTTACCTGTTACTAATATTTCACAGTACTCTGAAATGAAACAATGCTCGAGCTTGGCACACAGAAGAGGTGCCAAATTACAGGAATAATGGAAGGTAAATTCTAGAGAGGTTTATCAAGCTCACCTGATGGTATCTTGGTCCACTGTATTGTTGGAGGGGGGTTCCCAGTAGCTTCACAAGGAATAAAAACATCAGAATTCGCCAACACAGTGAAAGAAGCAAAATTCCCTCCGACTATTCTGGGCTTGGAAAAATGGTTTCTGCTTGCAGAACCTAAGGTGATGGGATTGGGGATGGTGGTGGTGTCTCGATCCTGTCGCCGTTCAGACCAGGCACTGACAGAGCTGTCCTTGTCCCTTGCCCACGGGGTTTGTGGCGGGTGCAGTGTGTTCCCTGTGTCCCTGGGAGGTGGCCCGGGCTGGAGCTGGCCGTGTCCCCGCGGGTGTGGGGAGGCTCCCGGGGTGGCTGCGGGCACGGCTGGCAGAGGGGAGGGATGCGGGCTGCTGGGGACAGTGACTGCAGCCGGAGCGCTCGGCACGGCTCCTGCCGGGGCTGTGGGCTGTGCTGCCTGCTGTTCCCGCACAGCTCCCATCCCCGTTTTCAGGTCGGTTTTCTCTCCTGCCGTGGCAGCGGCTCCCATGTGCTGTGCAGCTGCTGGCCCTGGTGTGGCACTGACTGCAGCAGCTCGGGCTCTCGGGGCACCGGGGGGCTCGTCCGGCCGTGGTGAGGTGTGGAGCCCCACGGTGGGGCTCTGAGCAGCCACGCTGCCCGGCAGGGATGATGCTGATGTTGGCCGGGGGCTCCTCCGGGTGCCCGGGGCTGCTGCTGTTTGTGTGGCTGCCGTGGGCCTGTGCTGAGCTGTCTCGGGGCTCTCAGGGATCCCCGGTGCGGTTGTTTTGGTCATGGAGCCTGCACTGACGCTCCCAGGGACGGGTGTGGCAGGTGTGGGGCTCGGAGGTGCAGCGGGTGGGGTAAGAGCTGCCACCGTGGTGGCTGTGCTCGCTGCAGGGGTGGCAGTGCTCGCTGCAGGAGTGGCAGTGCTCGCTGCAGGGCTGGCTGTGCTCGCTGCAGGAGTGGCAGTGCTCGCTGCAGGGCTGGCTGTGCTCGCTGCAGGGGTGGCTGTGCTCGCTGCAGGGCTGGCTGTGCTCGCTGCAGGG
>NC_031778.1:24661267-24667952 GCF_001522545.3 Parus major | reverse complement strand
TGGCTGTGCTCGCTGCAGGGCTGGCTGTGCTCGCTGCAGGGCTGGCTGTGCTCGCTGCAGGGCTGGCTGCACTGCTGCGGGCTGCAGCCACACGCTGTGGAACAGGTGTTTTAGGGGGCCTCTTTCTCCTCTCACCTCTCCTTCCTCCCACTCGGAGTATTTTATTTTTGGTGACTCTGGTGTGGGTTTGAGGAGTAATAACAAGTGTAACTGTTGGCTTCAAGCCCGTTACAGCCGATGCACGGGTTGCAGTAGTGGCAGTGTCCTTTGCAGTGACAGATGTGACTGTGGTAGCAGATTTTTGCCTTGCCCTGTGTTTCTTCTCCTCTTCCCCGAGGAATGCTGTGTTTTGATGGGTGCCCACTGGGTGCTCCAATGGCATATCCAGGGCAGAGGGAGGAGACTGGGGTGCTTCTGGCCTAAATGGATTGATGGAACTGCTTAAGTTATTTAAGGTTGGTACATTTGATACATAGTTCATGTTCAGCTGAACATCTGTAGCCATAGCTGCAGATTCTGTTCCTCTGGCAGACCCTGGACTCCCAAAATTGTGTTGGTGCTCTTTCATACTTGGGATATGTCCTGGTCTAACAGTTCGTCTCCGACCAGAGATTTTCTTTCGTCTTCCATAGTGCTGCTGGAGCTGGGGTGGATGAGTTGGAACATCCTGGATAACCCAAATTTGCTGATGAGTAGTAAAAGTGGAGACAAGTGGTGGATTAGGAGTTCCTCCTTTCTGAGTACTATGAAAATAAATGGGGCCAAATTCAGAGCTTGGTTCATTGACTGTGGCCACAGGGACCTGGTGGTCTGTTTTGGTGGAAACACTATCAATAGACTCAGTGAAAATAAGTACCTTGTCTGCTGTGTTTTGAGGAGTTTCAGCCTTGCTGGTGCCTGTAGCTTCTGTTGTGGGTGTCATGGATGCAGACTTCAGGTGCTGCTTATTGCTTTCCCCAGAATATATTGACTTTTGCCCAGCAGGGAAGAGTGTGGATGTTCCACTTGGTACAGTTGGTTGTTTTACACCATTTGCTGATATTTGACTCAAATCAGATCTTTCCCATGAGTCTGTAGGTTTTGGAGGTGTTTGTGGCCTTTTGCTGGCAGGTGCCACAGGGTGTGGAAGGGGTGAGGGGAGGGCAGTAAATGGCTCTGTGAGCAGGAGGGAGCTGTTCCAGGCACGAGTGGGATTCGCGGTCTCCTCGGGCCCTGCAGTGATCCTGAGTTCTGTTGCTCTCCCCAGAGCAAATACTGGGGATCTCTCTGTTGCTGGTATCATGAATTCTTCTTCTGGAGATATGAGATCACCAGAGGTCTCCTCCTCATCCTCGGGTACCTCTGAGAGCTTACGGGATTCAATGGGTGGTTCTGTTGCAACTTCTCCTCGTTTGTGTGCCACAGTCAAGTTCCTCCTTGTTTTCTCCAGCAAGGCTGCCCAGCGCTGTGGATCAGCTCTCCTGCCTGAGGAAACAAACTGTCTCCTGTGTCCCCTGAACCTCCTGCCTGCTCTGTCTCCGTGGGGCCAGTGAGGCCTTTTCCCGTGGCTGTTCCTCTGCCGTGCGCTCCGTGCGCCCTGGCTGCTGGCTGCTGCTGCAGCGGCTTCCCCAGGAGCTGTCAGGGTGGCTGGAGTGGCTGAGGGATGTCTCTGTGCTGCAGCAGAGCGCAGCACTTCCTTGCCAGAGCCCTCTTCCCCCTCTTCCACAGCTCCATGCGTTTTCCTCAGAGCGGTTTCATCCTGTCTGGTTAGCACCTGGAAAACCAAGAGATCAGCCCCGTACCGGTTGGCCACAACGCATCGGAAGTAGCCCGCGTCTCGCTCCGTCACCCCGTGTATCCTCAAGGTGCCGTTGGCAAAGATCAGCTTGTTTCCTCCAGCCTGGCCAAGAAGTGTGTGCTCAGGGGACACCCAGGTGACGGCAGCGTCCGGAGCAGCCGTGGCCGTGCAGGGAAGGTGCAGTGTGCTGCCGAGAGCGGCCGACAGCTGCGCTCCGTTCACCCCATCGCGCTCCACGCCAGGATCCAGCACCGTAATTCGGAACGAGAGCGCGTCGGCGTCGGCGTGGTTGGTGCTGATGCAGTGGTAGAGCCCCGTGTCAAACACGTCAGCTGCCCGCAGCGCCAGCGCCCCGCTGGCCAGGACTATGATTCTCCCGTCCTCGCTGACGTGAGGAGCTCGCACTCGGCTGCCGTCGGCCAATATCCACTCCACGGCAGGAGCTGGCTCCCCGGCTGCCTGGCACCCCAGCTCCACGGTGCCCCCGACCAGCACAGTGTGCTCTGTTTGGGTGCTGTTGTCCCTGACAATGATGGCCCAGTTGTGTCTCAGCTGGCCCTGGTCATGGCTGGCCAGAGTGAGCAGGGCAGGGGTGGAGAGGCGGAGGTGCAGCGTGCTGAGCGTGCTGCCTGTCCTGTCCAGCTGCAGGGCCACCCTGCTCTGCATCAGCCAGGCCGGCTCAGCTCGCAGCTCGGCCTCGACATTGGTGAAAATGTCATCTCTCTCACTGTAGACCTGCTTGTATTTGTAGCTAATAGGAGGCACGTCAGTTGTCTGCACAGTTTGCTCCAGTTCCAAAGGAGAATTGCTGTACAGTGCCAGGATGCTCCACAGCTGCTGGATGTGCCCATCATCGACACCACACACCAGGAATGCTGAGAACGAGGTTTTGAGCACGGTGCTGTGGCCATTTTTGTCGAGTGAGATGGGAGACATTTTTGTAGGTTTCTGGACATTGCAAACCAAGTTGCCTTGATTTCCTGCTTGGTCAGTCATATTCAAAACCACGGATCCTATGGGAGCTATCAAGTCCTTGGGAGACACAACACTGAAATCGCCATCGTCCGGCACCGTCAGGTTTCTGGATTTCAGCGAGTCGAGGATGACTGGCTTACTGCAGGTGAAGGATGCAGAAGGAAGATCCACTAAACCTTTCCCATTATGATTTTTGGGACCAGCACAGACTGGGCATTGCTGGACACTGGAACTTCTCTCTTTTCTGCACTTTATAACATCTGAAGGGAAGAAAGCTTCAGTAAGCTTCTGTGCTACAAGCTTTAGTATTAAAAATTACATACAGCTGCTAACAAGTGTTCTTTTGAATAAAACAAAACCAAAGCTTGAAGTGACATGTAAATGGCAGCAGCAGAGAAAGTCCTAGAGTCCCTTGAGTTCCTTATTTTCTTTTTAAAGAATCAAGTGCAATGTGGCCTTGCTCTTGCCAATTCCAGAAAAGTCAGCTTGTTCCCTGTGGATTCTCCTGGTGCACAGAAGCTTTGGACTGGCCAAGGAAAATTCTCCATCAAGGAAAGCTGCTCTTGGGAATGCATTAAGGCCACTGGATTCATTTAACCTGGGAAACGGACTGGTATTAATCTCTCTCTCCTGATTACACACCCCTACAAAAATCCTATCTTCTGGTCTTTTCTGGGAGAATAAATAGAGGACAATTACCTGTATCAGGAAGAGTAAGATTACAATGGGATTAAGGAGCATAAAGAAATCCTGCAGCTCACCTGGTCTCTCCTGTGCCCACTCTGCAAATCCCTGCAGGCTGCAATCACAGGACCAGGGGTTTCCATGGAGGTAAATGCTCTCGAGCTCTGACATGTAGGAAAACATTTCTTGTGGAAGTGAAGTCAGCATATTGTCAGACAGAGAGATGTGCTTCAGGAAGGATATTCTGAATATTTGACTGTAGCACAAGGTGACAAAAGTGTCTGGATGCAGCTGCTGAAGTAAATTTCCATCCAGGTGCACCAACCTCAAGGAAGTGAGTCCATAGAAAACATTGGGATTCACAAATTCAATTTGATTGTGGTCCATATGCAGCCGTACCAAGCTGTTCAGGCCATAAAATACATCCTGCTGGAGCACTCTGACCTTGTTGTAACTCATTTTTAAGACCTGCTCATGAAAAAGTAACAAATGCATAATATTAAGCCATGCTGAAGTTATAGGACTCCTAATAAATGCTGCTGAAGGTTGCTGTGTGCAGTGAAAGTTCTTCACCAGACCAGGAATGCCAGGATCTGGAGTTTCTTTAAAGAACTGAGGGGTTTTTATGCAGGGTGTTATATTTCTGCACAGTTTGGCTTTTTTTTCATGAAGGCTGGAAAAGGACAGGATTGTACTGAAGGGAAAGGGAAATCTCAATGGAAAACAATCCTCAAAAAGCCCCAGACTGACTAACAAATTAACAGTGATAGGTTTCCTCTTTCAGACACAGTAGTAGGAGCTTTGCAATCTTTGTCCTCTGTAGAAAGAGAGTTTTGGCTGCAGTTGCCTGCTAAGATACAGCTGAGAGGTGTTTACCAAAGTGTTTGTCATGCTCTTTACCTGTACCTGAGTGCCTACCTGGGAAGGGAAGACATTTCCCATCAGGATACTGGATTCTGAAGGCTGCTGACTTTCGTGTGAATAAGGTAAGAAACAGGAAATGGAAATGTTGCAGAAGAGTTCCCAGTGCCACTGAAAGTCATAACAAAAAGCTACACTGGGTCATTAGTTCTTACCTGCAGTGAATGTAAATCACTGAACACCTTCTCAGGGATCGTGCTGATCTCATTGCTGTGCAGCATCAGTAACTCCAGTTTCTCCAGGCCAGCAAAGTCTGTGGGGCTGAGTTTTCTCAGGCTGTTGTAGCTGTATGGGATGGGTTTAGTCAGCCCCAGCTCACACCTTTTAAATCCAACCAACCCAAAACAAAAGAACCACTCTTTGGGAACGACTGAAGGTAAGCAGCTCTTCCCCTTGCCATGAGGAAATGAAGTCATGTTAGCACAAAAGGTGGCCCCTTTTCCAGGACAGTGTTCTGATGGCAAATTCCCAATGGATGGGGTGAGTGACAGCAGGCAGGAAACACATCTGTCTGTGGTCACTTTGCTACCACTCCAATGAAAATCCCTTGTATTCTGCAGACACATCTGGATGGTTCAAAGGTTATGTGTACCAAAGGGGATACACAGGTCAGACAAATATTGCTGATGGGTCTCATAATTTGATTAAAGAGAAAGGACACTTGCTGGACACTGCATGAAGGGGCTGGACAAGCCTGGGTATGATCTATTCCTTGCTCCTTTAATCACACAGAGAACAGAACCACCATGGCAGCTGACATGGCCAGACAAGTGACATTTTCCTTGAACTCAGCAGGTGAAAGCAGAGACCCTAATGCTGAGGGACATTCTAAGGGACAGAATCATAGAAGGGACCCAGAAGGATGGTGGAGTCCAGCCCTTAAGTGAATGGCTCATGCAGGGATCTAACCCCCGACCTTGGTGCTACACCACAGCAACAGCTCTGCAGATTTTAATACATGTGCTCCTTTTCCAGTCCACTTTCCGAGCTCTGAACTGTCCTTTCCCAGAGAGAAATCTATTTCAGACTTCTTCCAAGTTCCATGCTACAGACACAACATGTTCAGGTAATATAAAGGAAAGCTCAAAACTTTCTGAAGTTCTCATGTGCCCTGTCCTAGATCCCCAAAATTTCTCCTTAGTGTGGGTGGTCTCTCTACCCTGGCTGTGGCTGCAGCCACTGCTGAGCACTGCAGAACATTAAACTCTACAGACGTACCTATTGCTTTGGTTCATTTTTAGCCCTGAATCTGGAAGGTGAATTCCTGCAGTGCAAAGTGTTGGAAGACAAAGCTGTGTGGGTGTTGAAAGCCCGAGCCGCACGTACCCCAGGTTGATGCGCCGCACGCCGGGCGGGATGCGCGGGGGGACGGCGCTCAAGTAGCGGAAGGTGCAGTGGAGCTCGGCCGAGCCGTGGCAGGCGCAGGGCCGGGGACAGGCGCCGATGGCCGGGAGGGTGGCCAGGCAGGCGGCCAGGAGGGTCCCCAGCCAGCGGGGCCGCTCCCGGCGCGGGGTCCCCATCCTGCGCGGATCCTACGCTGCCATCCCCGGGAGCGGCGGGGCCGGGCGGTTCCTGCAGGGGAAGCAGAACACGGGCACTTACAGCGCCAGCCGAGCTGAGCCGCTCGGCTTCGAGCCATGGGCAAAAAAGAATTCTTAACTTGAAAGAAAAACCCGCCCACGAACCAACCCCCAAACTCTCGGGTTTCCCCTCAGCGACGGATCCGTGTCACGACCTAAAGCGCTGTCATTTGACAGCTGCCCCTCCGTGCCCGTGTCCGGCTCGCTGTGCCGGGCGCTGCCGCTCTCAGGAAAGCTGGAATGGCTCAGAAGAGCCGGGGAGCTGCAGCCGGTGCCCGCCGTGTATCCCAGCCGCGGACCCGGCCCTGGTGTGCGGAGCGCTCCCGACTCCGCCGGCGGCTCATCCCCCGGAGGCGTCTCCACACGTCAGCTCCTTCCCCGCCAGGAACTATTCCAAGCAAAATTAACTCATTTCGCATCCCTCGCACAACCCTCCGCGGGACCGGGACCGTTCCCACCTGCGCCTTCCACCTCCGGGGCCGGGACAAACCCGCACCGGCCCCTCCCGGGGGACGCTGCCCGCAGCCCGATGGGCTCCGCTCGCTGCCAGGCGGGGAGGGGAGAGACACCCGCATCTCCCGGGGATGCTGCGGCACCGGCACCGCACGGAACCCGCTCGGGACCCGCATCCCCGAACCTGCACAGAACCCGCATCCCCGAACCCGCATTCCCGAACCCGCACAGAACCCGCATTCCCGAACCCGCATTCCCGAACCCGCATCCCCGAACCCGCATCCCCGAACCCGCA
>NC_031778.1:24655456-24658343 GCF_001522545.3 Parus major | reverse complement strand
GAGGTGGAACGAGGGCACAGCCTGAGTCTCGGGTCAGGGTGTCAGGGTAACACTCATGCTCTAAAGCTCAGCATGAGATCTTTGTCCTGCAAACCCCCCTGGCCCTGAGCACCCCTGGGTCTCTCTCACAGCACTCACAGCTCTGGAACAGCCAGCCCAGGAGCCAGGCACACCCAGACTTCCCTTTTTTCCTTCCTCAGCATGAAAGGGACAGTGGAAAAAGACTTGAGCTTCATGGAATGGAGTCATAGAGAGCAAAGGATGTATGGGAGGAATGATTATTTTCTTAAGAGATGGAAAAGCCTCACTTCAGGCAGGGACTGCCTCTGTGGTGGGCAGCCTGTTCATTAATCTGGTATTTAATGATGATGCTGGTACCCCTGGGACAGCAGCAGAGCCCAGCACAGGGGGTCTGGATGCAGCTCATGCTCATCAGGGGTTGTTGTGTGAGGCTCTGGATCTTCAGGTGATCTTCAGCTTCCCTAAAGAAAATTGTGGTGGGGCTGATCCACAGACCTGGGATCTTGACAGAAGTAGTGGGTGATCTCTTTACTTACAGGAGTCAGTAGAAATTGTATTAAGGAGGCAGAACACAGCTTTGGAGAACACCCCCCGATGTGTTCCATGCATCAGTGTCATCAAAAATTGATTGGATTTTTTATGCAATTCTAATCTTAATTAGGTATTATTATATATCTGGGTTTTGTTTGATGACGTTTGGTTTTGAATTTGTTCTTCCATTGCCTGGTCCCTCCCTGATGCCCCTGCTCCCTTGTGACAGTCCTGGCTGTTTCCCATGCCAGCACTGCAGGTGTTCTGTTCCTGCAGCACAGCATTCCCACTCTGCCTCAGTTTATCCCTCCCCACGCTCTCTCTTCTCTCTGCATTGTGCCAATTCTCCTTAAAGGCCCTTTGCAAAATGTTTTCATGTTGTTCTTTTCCTTCACAGCTTCTTGCTGGCCAACTTCTTTCAATGCCTCGGTGAGTTGCTGATGCCTTGAAAAGGATGACATGACCCTCCGCGTGCCTTGCTGGGAATTTTCAGAATAACACACTTAGGTACAACTCTCCTGTGGCTCAAGGCCACAGCCAGGCATCTGAGTTCCATTGTAATGAGCTGGACAAGCTCCCAGCAAAGCAGCAACCGCTCCTGGAAGCACGCTCAGTGTTTGGAGCTGCCGGTGCATTTGTGCAAATATTGATTTTGGGACAAAATCTGCCCCAAACCTGCCCACGTGGGCAGTGTGGTGCTGAGCTCCAGGAAAGCAAGCAGCACATCAGAGGAATGTAAAGGGGACTGGGCCACGGCTGCCCTCCTGTCCCCTCCTGNCCCGAACCCGCATCCCCGAACCCGCATCCCGGCCCGCCGGGCCCGCTGCCCTCGCCACAAGTTGCGGGCTCTGTCCGGGGGCAGTTCGTGCATGAGCCCTCCCAG
This sequence comes from Parus major, assembly GCF_001522545.3. Taxonomy (NCBI): domain Eukaryota; kingdom Metazoa; phylum Chordata; class Aves; order Passeriformes; family Paridae; genus Parus; species Parus major. Next base: position 24,656,908 of record NC_031778.1, on the reverse strand, counting down.
AAGCGGCCGGCTCAGCTCGGTTTTGGAGGACAAGTTTCTCTCGTTGTAGACGGAGTCTGTCAGTGCTTCAGGTCCTTTTTTTTGGCCCAGATGTGTCTGCAACAGCCACAAACCCGACTGACAGCACCTTTCTGCCCACACTGGGCCATTCTAGGGCAAACCTCCTTCCACGAGTTCCACTGGATGTGTAAAGGCAAGACAAAACTTTAAAGCTAAGATAAAGCCTCAAATATATTTTTAATGGTTCTGAAATTGTTCAGACAAGTTCAAAATCAAATGTGAGCTGTGGGAGTTCAGGAGGGCTGGCAGGGATGGGGTGATCTGTGTGAGCCAGAGCTGGAATTCCCTGGCTGGTGTTTGTTATCTGCTCAGGGGCTGCCTCAGTGAAACGTGGATGGTCTCACCTCGATTCAGCTGGAAACACCGAGCCACTGCTGTGACTGCACTCTGGGTCTCAGAAAAAACAACAATGCCTCAACTGAGTCCTGCACTAAATCCTCAGGTGGCATTTTTAGCTGCTACCCTGAGAACAGGGAAAATCTTGACAGCTGACACTGAATTCTGTTCCCCAGAGTGCTGGAGAGGGTGAGAAGGCTGTTGCTAGCTGCATTTTCTCCATCTCAGTTACTGTCTGAAAAGCAAAGCATCAATTGCTTTCTTTCAGTTCACCAAATTTTTTTCTTCTGGGTGACTGAGGTCAAGGCTTCTGGAGTGACACATTCCAATGCTGTGTTCTGTGAGTTTAAATATGAGGTAAAAGACATTTTAAACTTATTTGGATCAGCCTCCATAATTTGTAGACACAGTAGACAAGGAACTGAAGTCACTTCTAAGAATGTTTCCCAAAATCACATATCTGAAAATCTGCATTAAAATAAAAACAAATATTTTAAATGTATATGGACCTTGTCAAGGCCCCTGTTAAGAACAGGGTTTTCATCTCAGGATTTGCTGTCTCTTGTCATTAAGCTGCAGCTCTCACTGCTGAGAGGCAGAGCATTAAATTACCAGAGATACAAGTTCTGCCTCCGGAAGGTGGCTGAGGAACATGTGGAATATTTTATTGTAATGTGGCTGGGATTTCCCAGGGTGGCCTTACAGAGAACAACAATGGTTGTACAAACCCGTGCTGAGCTCTCTGCTTTGCTGGCAGTTCTGGCCCCTGTCTGACTTTAAGACATTGGTTTAGCTGGAATTCATTACTAGGGAGAATGAAGGGAGCTTTTTGTTAAGTGAAACTATATTTTGGCAAGAAAGTGTGACTGAGTGTGAGCTCAGGAGTGCTGGGAAGAGGAAAGCTGAGTGAAGGAAGTGCTTGTGAATTGGATCTGCGTGGAAATTGTACATATCAAACCTGGAGCACAATTTCAGCAGTTCATTTCCTGATGTGCCTTCCTGTGCAATAACCTGGCTTTGTCCAAGCCAGGAGGGAAGGCAGAGCTGCTCCACAGC
>NC_031778.1:24649817-24653010 GCF_001522545.3 Parus major | reverse complement strand
CTCCTGTCCCCTCCTGCCCCTCCTGTCCCCTCCTGTCCCCAGCAGCTCCAGATCCCTCCTGTCCCTCCTGTCCCCTGCTGTCCCCTCCTGTCCCCTGCTGTCCCCTGCTGTCCCCAGCAGCTCCAGATCCCTCCTGTCCCGCTGTGCCCTCTCAGCCGGGTGGGCTGGAGACAATCCATCTTCTGCAGGGTGGGAAGGGCTGTTGTTGGTGTCCACAGCAGGTGTGGAGGGCCAGGGACCCCCGGTGGCTGCTGCTTCTGAACTCACCCAGCACTGGTGAGCTCTGTAAATCACCCTGGGCGGCCACACGACAGCTCCTGCGGCTCCATCTCATCCCAACAGCACCAGAGCCTGCTCTGCTGAGAAAAGCCTGAATTTTCCTGTCTGGAAAGCTGTGGCTCCTTTCTCTTCCACATGGGCAGTTGTTAGGAAGACCTGCTCTGCTCATTCCTGGAGCAGATGCTCGGCCAGGGCAGTTCCATGTTTGATCTGCAGTGACATCCTGTGCTCTCAGGGACATCTTTAATCTCCTGTCACGACAGCTCAGGCCTGGGACCTGCAAATGCACTCCAGGCACTCCTGCTAAAGCACTTCTGCAGGTGCAGGCTGGATGTTTCCAACACTCCTCTTACACATTAGCTGGAGTGTTTTTTCATGGTTTGAATTGCAAAAGCAGCACTGAGGCAGGTTTTGGAGGTCTCTGTCTTGCTCTCTGGAGTTATTTTGTCAGAGTGATCAATCAGGCACATTCCTGTGTCTCGATGGCCACTACACCTCGTGGATTTACATCCATAGGATAAGGCAGCAAGTTTATAAATCTATAGGGCCCATAACCTACAGGCCACACCCAATGCAGTAGTTAAAGGAAAATGTTCTGCAGGTCATTAGCAAGAACCTGAACACCCCCAGCCAGCTGAAAGCAAACCAAAAGCTGATCTTTGCTGCACAATTTTTGCTTGTCCCACAATAACAATTTGCCATCTGCTGAAGATGGCCCTGCACTCTGCTCTTTAATTCAGCTTTTAAATTGTTGAGAAAACAAACAGAAATGCCCAAAGAAAACCTAACCAACCCTAGCCCAGAGCCACCAGCAGATTCCCCTGGGTGAGGGAGATGAGGCATGGCTGTTGATTCCCAATTTATGGGTCAGAATGCATGCCTGAATTATGTTTTATTTCCCAGTGACAATTAACAAACAATTCCAAGGCAGAGTCCAGGTGTCAGCCTTTCCCCTGCCCATCTGCCTGGTGCTGCTCTCAGTTTGCCAGCAGTTCTGAGCAGCCAGGGAGCTGCTTTATTTCCAGGTGCCAGAAAGGTGAGGCACAGGTGCCAGGCACAAAAAGCCCTGGCACTGTTGGAGGGTCAGACCCTGTTTGTTGGGACAAGCATTTCCAGTTGTGACTTAAACCCTGTTTTGAGGCCTGTGATTGAAAACCAGCAAGAACAGGGTGTGAGAAGCCTCATGGATGCAGGAATTGCTACCTGTCTTTAAAAAGTCAAGGCTGAGACTAGACAAGGTGAGCTCTTCTGGGCTGAGCTGTGGGAGAGGGGGAGCAAAGCTGCCTGTTCTGCAGGTAAGGGAGCCTGAAGGTTACCCTGGGGTCTTCACCTTGGTAACACAGGGACTTAAATGCTTTTTACCTAGTAAATGTAATTTACTTGCTGAACTTGCCATGGTAGGTCACACAGAACTGGACTAGGCTCTCCTAAGTTTCATTTGCATCAGAAGATTTCCCTGCTATAGCCATGCCAGCAAAAATTCAAAGTGTGAGTTCTGGGGCTGTGTGTGCTAAACAAACAATGCTGGGGATGTGGAGAAGTGGCACAGATAAGCTGATGAAGGCAGAGGGGATGGTCACTTGCTGGGCCATTTTAAAACCTTTGGCTCTAAATGATGGAATTATTTTTCTCTGGAATAGCTTGTGAAGAATTGTTTGGGAGGAGAAGGCATGTGAAAGTGTGATAGGGATTAAAAAGGGAAAAGTGGAGGATTCAAGCTTGTCATTTTCTCCTTCCTCTCCATTTGTATGTTCAGCAGAGTAATTCTCCACCACTTTCAAGCAGTCGAGAATATCTAATTAAAAATCCTTTAAAAATTGTAATTCTCCTAATTGAAACAATTTGGTCATAGCTGGATAATGATCCCCCACTGTCTCTTCTGTCTACTACTTTTTTCTGCTACATTTGTCTTAACAGTATTTTCCTATGACTTCTTTAATGGCTCCCAGGGATTGCTGTGTGGCTGTTTCCAAAGTTCTGGTAGTGGCTGTGTCCTCTGCCAAATGAAATGTTGGTGAATGCTCTGAGCTCTGGATGTGGGGTGCTTCAGCACTTAAACCATGCTAAAGCTGTGGTGTCCCTTGTTAGACTTGTGTTCTGATATAACTTCTATAACATGTAACTTATGTTATTAGACTTTATGTTATGGTTTAAAGTGGATCACCACAGGCAAAATCAAGATCTAGTAAAAAAACCCACATCAGAAACTTCTCCAGATGAGGTTTCTGAAGTCTGTGTTGGTAATTAAGCTCCAGCACTGAGTGTCCCTGTGCAGCTTCTCCCTCAGTGCTCTGCAGACTCTCCAGGGCGTGTTTAACCTCATGCTCGTGCACAGAAGTAGCTGAACTCTTACACAAATGTGACTTGGCATTTTTAAAAAATGGATGTTTTTAAATGCTAAAAATGCCTGAAGTCTGCTGAAGCACATAAAGAAGGTCATGAGGGGGATGAGCAGGAGCAGCCCTGCTGCACTGGAATGGCCACCTGTGGCATTCCCAGTAAACCCAGCAGAGGTGCTGGCTACAGGCCTGTGCTACTGCCTTGCTGGTTACAAGGAAAGGGGAAAATTTGAATTAATTATATCACTAAAGGTGTTTCTAGAACATTTTGAGCTTTATTTTGGTGTGGTAGCTCTAAGCTATGGGTGTATTGGTAATGGCATGGATCCAGGTCCCCTGGGCCCAGAGGTTCCTACAAAGTTGTTTTTATCAGAGAAATGAATTCCTCTCCAATTCCAGGAAAACAGAGTCCAATGTGACACACTGAAGTTTATAGATTTACATTTGTAACAGCATTTATCTACCTGGGGAATGCCTTTGGTGCTTGCCATTGCAGTGGCAGGTGTGGAGCAGCACTGGGCTGTCAGCTTTAACCCTGGGGTCCAGCTCCATGTGAGGCTGTCTCCTGGGATGGG